>NC_056734.1:137746074-137843574 GCF_019279795.1 Protopterus annectens
AAAATTTACCAAAAGGTAGGTGTTATTTACAAAAAACATGGCTTACTTCTGTTCTACCTTTCCACACACAGAATATAATAGTCATACATATCTTATAAAAAAATGTCAGTGTGACTATGGCACCCCTCCTCTGGGCCACTAATCAAGGAGTTTCACTCCTCACCACAGACACCGGTGAGGGACATTCACTTGGAACAAAGATAGATACACACAGTATTTGCAGATGCAGCTCTCTGCTCCAAGCAGAATTTCCCTTAAGAGCACAGAGGGAACACACTCCATCCCCCTCTCTCTCTCTCCAGGCCCCAAATGAGACTCCCCACTGACACAGCTGAAGAGTTAAGTCCTTAGCCGGATGTTTCAAGCCAAGTCTACCACCACCCTCTCTGTGAAATCAGTGCTCTCAGTGTCCCTGTTCAATGTAGCTGACACACACACACACACTCTTTGAGCTTTCGCCTTCACACATGCACTCACATACACACACACACACACACACACACACACACACACACACACACACACACACACCTGTGAAAGGCAGGCAGATATTTACCAGCTATGCCCCCCCTCTGCCCAGACTATAAGGTAGATTCACTGCCACCAGCCAGCTACTTTAAGGCTCTTACTAGAGTACCCAATTATACTGGGTAAAATTAATATTAATACCAAAGGGAATTTTGACCAAACAGCAAGGCTTTCAGGAGCAGCCACAGTGTCACCAAATTAATACAAGTACTCTAAGATGTTAAAATATGCTTTAAAAGACCAGCCACAATGAAAAACTTAAATATATTTAATTATAATCAAAGAACATGAAAATACTAAATATCTATTAACAATAAATGCCAGATTTTCAATCACAAGAAATATTAAAAATAACACAGATGGAAAGGTTCACACAGACACAGAAAACAATACTTAACCAATCTCACTATATTTTCCTGCCGGATCTAAAGAATTACTGTCCCCTAGTTCACTTACTAGAGCAAGGCAAGATGATGTGGGTGGGTGGTCCTTCTTTGTCAGGTTTCACAAACAAACTTCCCTGAGACATCTGTCTCATCTAGTATTAACACATCATTTCAGTGCTGGATTACAGAATGACATCGCATACATCTGGTCTTCCGAATTCTGGTTCCCAAAATACCCCCTTTAGTAGAAACTGATTGAGAAGCTAGCATATATATGTCATAATACACACACATAGAGCTTGGGTAAGATGTGTTATAGCATCTGGAAACTATTAACACCATTTCAACAACTTCCACCCATTCAGGCAGCAAGTAGTTCACCCCTAAGGACAATATAGTAGGATTCCTAGTACTCTTTTTGCAGACATTTTGCGTCTGCCTGCAATTAGAGCTGTAATATACAATCTTTATGGTCTAAACCAAGTAGTTTAATTTCAGACTATTTTTCAAAGTTAGCTGGACTGAGATTAACCTCTTGCCTTCCAGTATCCTCTGTTACAATATATTAATTTCAATAGTTACAATACAGGTGTACTTTTCTGTCCAGCAGGACCCACTGTTGGTACATTTTTAACACAAGCAGCTTTACAAATACCTTTTCAACACAAATAGCCTGTACAAATCAGTTTGATATACAAATGACATATAATTCTTTACAAAACTCCAGCTAGTTATGCTGGCATATGTTACACATCCACTGCCCTACCTCTCCTGGCATAGCTGGCAATACCTCACATCATCACACTGACCATCAGTAATGACTGTACAACTCTAAAATAACATCCACACATTTACTGCCTTAACAGCAGTAATTCTTTCAATCACAACCCACCCTATCACATATTTACAATGCTTTTACAGGTAAAAATAGCAGATAAAAAGGCTGCAAATAAAAGCACCATAGCAGTAACAACAAAAATACTCAGGCAGGCTAGTTTCCACTGTGTAATGCCTTAAATCTCCTTGAAATAAGGCCCATGGGATTCATGCAAATGATCAAATGTACTGGATCTGATACTCACCAACATGGGAATGTGTTGCACCTCCACACCCCTATGTCACATCATCAATGGTGAGACTGGATCATAAAACTGTCTCATTTGAAGCAAAAATCAACCAAAAAATTCAGCTAAACCACTAACAGTTAAGAACTATTCAAAGAAACTACATTTTATTAAGTGACAGTTCATCAAAATTCAAGGCTTCCCCCCAACTCTGAGACCACGGCTACCTATGCAGAATTATTCACACAATCTTATACAAACATGCGAATGGCTGCATAGAGGCTGTCAAGTGCCATGCCTACCAGAAATAAACCCAAAATAAGCTCTAAAAGCAAAACCCACTGGGGATATCCTCACCTAAACAGAGTTTATAATACAAGAAGAAAACTCATGGCCAAAATCAGGAAACCAATTCCTTTAAAGACAACAACTTTCTTACACAACTAAACAAGAAACTTAGTTGTCCAAGTTTAACAAGATCAACTATGAGGTCAGGATAGCATATCAGGCTAAGGACAATCAGAAGGCCTTCTTCAAATCGTCCCTCGTTCCATCAGTTGAAATCCCTTCAAGCATACTTCCCTGCAGCTATCAGGTGCTGGCAGCACTCGCTACAGCAAAGAACACCACCTCCATGGGTTCTGACAACACTTGAGGCACTCTTCAACTACAGTCTTGAAACAGGCTATCTTCCAAGTGAATGGAGGATTGCAACAGTCATTACTTTCCACAAGGGCAGGCAATTAACCAATCCAGGGAACTACAGACCCATCAGTATAATAATCTTAATATACAAATCCATGGAATGAATTATCATGGAAATGATAAACAAGGAAATTGGCAACCTACAGACACTGGACCCATCCAAATTTGGCTTTGTTAAGGGAAGGTCATGCCTACTTAACCTGGTAGACTTCTTTAAGAGGGTCACCAAGGCAATGGATGAGGGTAAAAGAGTGCATACTGCATATCCTGACCTGGCTAAGACATTTGATACAATATCCCACTCAGGCACTGCTGGCAAACTCTATGAGCTGTGAATAACACCTTACATGACTTGCTGGATTGCTGGACGGCTCAAAGACAAGAACCAAGATGTCAGGATCAGTGAGACCACCTCCACTAAGCAGACCGATCAACAGTGGAGTACCTCAGGGCTCTGTGCTGGCCCAGCTGCCGTTTGGCATCTACTTCTCATAAGCCAAGGCTAACAGTAAAGGCCAATGGCTCACCAAGTTCACAGATGACTGTAAATTTGGAGGTATTACAGACTCCCCCCAAAGACCAACATCTTGCAAGTGGTTTAACACAGATAAATGAATGGTGACAAAGCCATGGCCTAATACTCAAGGCAAAAAAATGTACTATAATACCCTTTGGGAAACTATCAATACAAGTTAATTACTTCACTGATAAAATGTCCCTAAGGGTCAACCCAGTAGTAAAAAAAAACTGGGAACATATGTAGACAGCAATCTAGCCTTTGACCAACATGTAGCTAAGATAATAAGAAAATCATTCTATGTCACCCAACTTACAGGTAAGGGTGTGGCATCCAGGTCCAAGGAAGTTATAGTACACCACTGTATTCAGCCCTTATTAGACCTGTTATTGAATACAATGCCCTTTGGCATGGATCTAACCAGACACTTGCAAAAGTATGAATGCCCACAAAGGTTTCGCGCCAGGAGAATTCAGGTCATGAAAACCCTTTCCTACTGATAGCCTAAACGCTCTGTCTCTGTATTCAGTCTCCTACAGGCTGCTGAAATGGGTTCTTTGCCTGTCTTACAAGGATTCTTCAGATCTAGCCCTAATGGATCTGTTGCATATACACAAAACAGCAGCACCAGAAACATTAGACTCAGGGATCTGAACTTTGCTTGTGACAAACAGAATGTGCTGGAGAGACAGATGCATGTCCCAAATGTTCCACACATGATAGAATAGGCTCCTCATCCATGTAAAACAGAGTTCATCACTGACCCTATTCAAACAAAACCTTGACAATTGGATGGAAAATAATACATTTACCCCCTGGTTTGGCCCCATGTCCCTTATGGATAGAGGTTGTCAATTTGAAAAGTATCGTCCTAGCTCTTATCTGCCTGCCTACTAACATGTCCCCCTACTGTATGATACTTGGGACCCAAATACTTTGGGGTATATGGACAGGCTTGTAAGGACTATAATGGTCATTAGCCTAGTAACAACCTATGAACCTATAAATGAACCTTGATAAAGAAATAAGAAAGGCCAAAGGATAGCAACTCAAACAAACATTGTAAAACTGGAGAACTAGTCCTGAATAGATACTGGTTATGTTGTTGGAACCAACCAGAAACTCTCTTTCATTTGCTAGTATATGATTTTCTAGTAGCAGGCTTTGTCTCCATTAGTACCAGCTGCACGGCCTCAGTAAACATGTGCCTAAAAGTAATTAAGACCCTAACATCCTAGCAACCAACTAATGTTAATTTACATCAGGGTGTATCAAATAACCCTGTTCTTGTGTGAGTAGACCCAAGTCTGTGAGGAAAGTTGTAGTAATTACTTCTGGCCATTTCCAAAAGTAGGGAAAAACCATGGTTGACGCGGCCAGAAGAGAGTCATCACAATGATCCTGGGAGATTCTTTCTGAATCTTCAGAAGTACCCTGGATAAGGGAAAGGGTGGAAAAATATATAGAAACATTTCTGTCTAAAGAAAAAAAAAAGGCATTTGTCTTCCAGGCCTTCTTGCATGACGTCCTGCAGCAAAATCTTGCCAGTTGATTCTTCATAATGAAATAAGAGAGGTCTAACTTGTACTCTGCACAGATACAGCAAATAGTGGAAGACCCCCCCCCCCCATTTAGCCTTAATTTGTGAGGGTATTACCTGGTCCTGCTCAGCTTGTCTGCCACACAGTTTTGTTCTGACAGAATGTAGGATGCCTGTAGAGTGAAACTGTGCAGGAAAGCTATATCCCGAACTAATATGGCTAGTCTGCAAAGGGAGTACAATCTGGTCACCCCCCATTAGTTAACGTACAACATGGTTGTTGCATTGTCTGTAACTTGAAGAGGTCTCAGGAACCAAAGATGATTCAGACAATTATGTGTCTTGATCAGGGAAAGGATCTCTCTGATATTTATGTGCTTCTGTCCGTCAATGGTGTCCTACACACCTTGCACTTTTATCTTTCCTGAAAATGCTCCCCAAGCAAATTTAGAGGCACCTGTGTTGACTGACTTCTTCGGAACAGGGAAGAAGAAGGGAAGACCTGGATTTAAGGATATCTGCTGTCTCCTTCAAATAACTCTTTTGACAAACCCCAGCACTGGGATTGGAAAAGACAATGGCTGCTGGTGATGGGACCCAAGACACTTCAGATAACATTGCATTTTTCTCACATGGAGTATTGCCAGGGGGTATCATGGGAATCGTACTAACAATGAGACCCCAAATCCTAAGATAGAACCTTACAAACAAATCTAGCTATACATCTATTTTTTTTTTCTGTGAACGACAAGCTCTTTGAACTGAAGTGTCTAGTTGACATCCCAGGAACACAATCCTTTGTGAATAAGTCAAGACTTTTGAATGTTCTCTTGTTCTCTTGGAATCTTAGCTTTTGTTAAGAAATCTCTCATCCAAGAAAAGAGATTCCTGACGCACCTCTGCAAAGAGAAGAAAGTTATCTAAATATAGAAAAATGTGGATACCATGTAGCCTGCAATGAGCTACAACTGATGCTAGATACTTTGGACTTTCCACTGCGCCAAGAGTAGGCACAAAGGGTAAGACAGAGAACTGATTATGTGATCCAGACAAACACAACCTTAAGAAACTTCTAAAGTCAGGATTAATAAGGATGTGATAAGTGTCTTAAGTTAGAGTTACCTGGAAACTTGAAAAAGGAAGAAGAGGTAACAGGTTGTGCAGTGCTATTCTGAATTTAGGCACGACCACAAAACAGATAACTATGGACAACTGTGTCACTAAATGCAGCAATTTGTTTCTTTATCTTTAAGAACATCCATGAATAAATAACCTTCTACACCTGGGAAGGAGTAAGTGGATCAGTCCTTGGGACAGCATGTGGTGAACTGGAGGAAACAAGAGAGTCTGATCTGCAGGATGAGGACTGGCCTGCTAAAAACGAGGAATTTCTTTCCATTGCCATCTGTCACCTTGATGAATAATCTTCAGAACCAATTTTCCTGAAACCATCTGTTGTCAAAGAGGAAACCTGAGAATCAGATTTTCCTGAAAAAAAAAATGTTCAGGGTAGTGGGGGGGGGGGGGTCACAAGGCACTGAGAGCAAATAACTAGAGAGGGAAAGGTAACTGAATGGGAAGAAGCCAAGATGACATTTGGACTGCAGGCCAGAGACTGTCTTCCCTTTCAGGGATTTATATCAGAGTACAGACAAAGATAAAGGGATAGGGGAACACTAAGTGAAAGGCCTGCACTAAAGTTTTTAGTTAGATCTAGAATACAAGCTGCTGTTATAACGGAATAAATTAGTAGAACATATAAAATACTGCACAAGATATATAGGAATCAATCAGAGGAGGTTAGAACAGACTGGGGAGAGCAACAGGATAAGCAATTCACAAGGAGACATGGGAGGGACATATATATGGCTCTTAAATATGCAATATCTAGAAAATGTAGGATTTTTGTTTACAAGTGTTTGCGCAGGCATTTTTATAGCTCACGGTGACTCCAAAGAATTTTTCCTCACAAAAATGGAAAATGTTGGAGGTGTGATGAAGAAGAAAGAGGTAGATGGGAACAAATGTTTTGGGAGTATGAGTTGCAGATTTAAAAAATTCCCTACAGTATTCTGTCAGAAACATTGCAAGAGGAAATGGTTGAAACAATTTACAGGATCTGAATTACCTAGACATACTAAAGGCCTTAAGTTTAATTCTGATGACTGCACAAAAAATACTAGAAAATGAAAGTTTAAACCAACTGTATTTGGGTACTGAATATTTTAAGAAAGACAAAAGAACTGGAAGCAGGATCTTTAGAAAAGGGTAGGAGGAAAATTATATATAAAAATGTAAATTGTGGCAATAATACATGCAGAATAAAATTTTGGAAGAGGAGTGATGTTTACAGGAAGGGAAGAAATGATCAATGTATGTATTGCTGGACTGATAACTATACAGAAAAATATATGTGATGTGTGTAGTGACTGCAACTGGGAATATGTTAATACGTTTTGTTTTCTTTTATATAAATTTATGTTTGCCTATGCCTTAGGTGATAATTCAATAAAGGTGTTAAAATCTAACAGGTTTTTGCCATCTTCAACAATCATTCATCAGGGGAAAAACTATCAAAGTCTGAAATTAGTCTATTCTAAATTCTATGCGGCACATTAAAGTCATAGACATAGTTCTACTTTCTCTGCCATTCGAAGGATATTTGTCCCAATTGTCCTATTGTACTCTCTATTATGAGGATTGCTCTGTACGTATAATCATTTTGCAAACAGCATTTTCAATTCTAGTCCATGCTGCTATATACACTGCTTCTGTTCTGCTGTTTGGACCTTACATACAGGAATGTTAGACCTCCATCTGCATATCCAAGTAGCCAGGATTTTCTGTACATAGCATGTTTCTGTAACTGATAAATCATTTGTACACTACATTCCAGTTAAGCCATGAGAAAACGAAGTTTGTTTTAAATGTGTGTCAGAATTTGCATTCATTTCCTTCTCTTTATCTTGTTTCTTTTTAACCTCAGAAAAGGTGAAACATTTGTAATTTTTCTGGAGCACTTCTCCATGTTGAGGTTTATTCATTTTTAAGTACACCCATTCCCTTCCATGTATACAACTCAATCAAGTGAAAGGCATACAAAAACTACAGTATCCATACATTTCATTTCACAAAAGGTCAGCTACACGGAGTTCATTAAATGTTTAGCCTTCTACAGAGTGCTATAACCCCCCTGAGGTCACAAAGTGCAAGAAGTGAATGACACAAAGAAGCCTCAATGGCAGAAATCTATATATGGGTGATGCCCACTGAGTGTGAAGGGCTACAGCATAGCATGTATGTGTAAAAATAATATGCACATTTGTCTCAAGGGAGTCTCCTACATAATTTTCAATTCCTCCAGTCTTGTTTGTGGAGTTCCATTTAACAGTTTACGGAAATACATTTTATTTTACTATACAGAAGGGGTGGGAGAGGCACAATGGGCAAGCTGTTTACCTTACAGACAAAAGGTGCAGGGTTTGATTCTCAGATGGGAGATGGGATAATTGGCTAGGCTTAAAATGGCCCACAAGAGCAGTTAGCCTAGTATTAACCTATGATTGTTATTTACCAAAGGTGTTCAATTTTATGACTTCACATCCCTATGTGAGCTTTAATGCACTACGGAAAATGATGAGTAGTTGAAGCCGCACACTCTGGGATTTAGAAAGAACTCGACTGTGGGAGGTAAGAACAGAAGTCAAATCGGGCTGTTTCCATGATCACTAAAAATGCAATTCAGAGACATTAGCCACAATGAGGAAAGACCTCATTACTGACTAATTTGCATGTCTCTTAATCATTGGTAATTACTGCTAATGCAAACCAGCACTTTCCTGTGTTAGTTAATACCAGCAGCCCATGCATCACACTGGCCAAGGCCACATTCAAAAACACACACATGCACACACATACCTCTTACCAGTCCCTGAACAGACAGAACAGCCTTGATGTATCCCTTAACATTTGTCCCTGCCCTCGTAAATCATGAACCATTTCAGTCTGTCAAAGCCAGGCAGAGTTTCATACATGTAAATCCAAATCCTGCTCTGTAGGAAAGAATCAAAAACCAACAGCCAGCTTAAAAAAACATGAAGCAAGTAACACCAAACAGCAGTTTATTACTTGGTGGCTAGAACTAATAAACTACTACTTGGTGTTACTTGGCTCGTGTTTTTCTACTCCGCTGGCCATTGGTTTTTGGCTCTTTCCTACAACGCAGGATTTGGATTTATTGATTTGCACTCTACTGCTTTTGTCTGCTTTCTGTGGTTTGAGAGCTTCATACTTCTTATAGTTGAAAATATACTCTTCAGTACAAGGCCCTCTTAGTTAGTGTAGAGGGCAAAGACTCAGGTTTGATAAGTTGGTTTACGTGCCAAGGGTGCAGAGTTTAACTTGCCTTTTTTACAGTGACTTAAGTAATATTCTAAGAGTAGCCCAGGTGTCGCATGATACTTCAGGGGATTAAACCTTTGCTAAGGAGCTAGTTTGTGTGCCAAAGGTACATGGTTCAAAGCTTTTTGGAGCTGATTTGTACATCCCTGGTGACTAGTGTCCCACTGATAGGTCTACCATGCTGCAAAAGTGTTGTTCTATTAAGTTTGTAGCATCCCTGGTGTCTAGTGTTTTTCCGTGCCTATAGATCTTTTGTGCTGCAAAAGTGTTGGTCTATTAAATTTTAGTTATCCATGTATGTCTTGTGTTCCCCTCCAACAATGCATAACTTGCTCTTTAATGTAGGAGATTTTAAGAGGGATAACGTACACACCCCCCCCCCCCACACAAACACTTTCATGCATACACACAGCCCCCCCAAACCAACTGCATTCGGAGAGACACTAACATACCCTACCTATCCCCCCTAACTGACCCCCCTTCTGCAACCACCCAGGCATATGCAGAGACACACACACACTCCTGCAACCATTCACCTCTCTCTGCATATACTCACATATGCAGCCACAGACACTTATACACACCATCCCACCACTACCAGTCTGCTAACCTTCCAGGTACTATACTCTAATGCGATCTCAATAACTAAAAGACAAGGGTGAACATGACCTTTTGGCTGTGTTCATTAACACGGTTGGCCAACCTACCTTACACAACATAAATATCTTACTGCAGGTATTTCTAGCGGAAGATCATGTGGTCAATTAGCACAGGCCACTCCCACAACATCATTCAGTAACATTTGTGGTAGGTCACAGAGACATCCCATGTCTTTGTGGTACAGCACTATTCTAGGGCTATCTGTGAATCAGAAATGGTTGCCATGAGCAGTAAAACATTATCACTTGCGGTAACCCTACTGAACCTTCCCAAAAGTTAAAAAGGTAGTCAGAAACTTTATTTGCATTTACTTAGACTGCTTCTATGTGAAAGTGAGTAGGTAAACTACATCTGTAGCACAGTTATTGTTGTAAAATATATAAGGCACTGAGCTGTATATCAAAGAGTTAAGCCTTGTGGAAGTCATAATTTAATCAAAAAAAACAACTTCAGATACTTGTTAAAACAATCTTTTGTCTGTTTACAAACTATTTTGAAACAAGAAAATGCTGTGTCTCAATAATGAAGATTTTTTTTTTACCTTTTTCTTAGACCCTTTTACCATTTCTCATTAAAGATTTTAGCTATATACTCAAAATGCTTTCTCAACTGTCTTTTCTGCGGTTCAGGTTTCATATATTAATTATCTTAAATTACTATTCTGGCTATCAGTGAGGACTTCTACATAAAAAAACAATGCTCTACAAATGCTGAAACAATTGTTATCCCAAACTACACAAATGTGGGTTAATAACTTTTAAAATTACTCCTTAAGCTTATATGATGGAAGATATGGAGACAACCACTCAACGGTTTATTAATAAGGCAGCTCATCTGCAGCAGAGAAAACAGCTAAAAGAGAGCACAGGGCCTCATTCAACAAATAATGTAAGACTTCAGTTCAACACTGAATCTGATGGTGTGTGTGTGTGTGTGTGTGTGTGTGTGTGTGTGTGTGTGTGTGTGTGTGTGGCAGCAGCATGCATCTAAGTAAAGAAAAAAAGACTTTAATGCCTACTTAATAGACTGAGGCCTATTATTTGCTAATAATATCACATCATGCCTTCACTGTTTGATTAAAGTTGACATTTAATCTACAAGCAAAGTTATCTTAATACAAACCGTGCTAAAAAAACAATCCTTCAAAATGAGCATCTATTAAAAAACCACCGATTTTTTTGAGGTTCTTCACTATGAATATGAAAACAAAGCTGAGTATTACATATTGGTTCAGGCAAAAACCATTACTTTGTTTCAAAAGTGAGATCTTATCAGTCCCACACAAGGATCGAGGCTTAAAGTATTAGTTTTATCATTGCACTTTTATTGAATTTAGGAAGAAGAAATGTGTAATACTGCACTCCTGCTGAGTGTACTTGTTAAGTTAGAAAACATATGACGTTCAGCCAGAAAACTTTTCTGTAATATGACAAGTTGCAAAGACATTCCCACACCATCTGCAAGCACTTTAGAAACTGGTATCCATTTCTAGAACTCCTGGCAATATGCTATGCATCAAGAGTTTGGGAGAGGTCTAACACAAGTGAAACATAACAGAGAAAATAAGTATATTTTTCAGTGAGTAACATACCTGGGCTATATCTTCATGCTTGCTCCATTTCACAGAAAGTAAGAGTTTGGGAAGAGACTGTGGAAAATTCTCACGGCAGTCATACCGCAGCGTCCATATCAAGTCGATCTCATTTTCACACAACTGAGACAAAGGATCCCTTTCCATGATCTCCTTCAGCTCTATATAAAACTTCTTGCCACCACGACCCTGAAAAGAGCATTTGAATTGTAGGAGCACTTTCAAGTACTGATGCTTACAAAAAAAGTTAAATATGAAAATATTTTTCAGAATACAAGTTTACCTACATCTGAAAAGGTCTGCATTTGCTTTACGAACTGTACATACTGCTAAGGACAGTCTCAAAAAGTGAAAACATGAAGCAATTAGAGATAAGGCTTACATTTATCCGGATACTTGCTAAAAATTTGACGACTCTAACTGAAATTCTTGGAAGAGTAGAAATACATATGCAAATGGGGTAGAAATATTGGAGCCTAAGGCTGTGGTACCTCAGGTGTTCCCCCTCATTAGGGCCTGGAATTTAGATTTATTCTGTTTGGGGTTTGATTCCCTTAGCCTCCCTTTGCCTATTACAGGACTCTGAGAATGTCATTTGACCAGTCAGTGTTCAAGGGCTATGTCTATAAAAAAGACCCATATGGATAAGTGCCCTACCCTGGTTAGCTAATACAAACAGCTGATTAAATGATAAATAACTATAATAATCTTAGAGTTGATATTTAAGTAGCAGGGGGTGTGGTGGGCACAGTCCCCACATCAGGAGATACAAGGGCAAAAATGTGCTAATGGTGTAATGGCAATTTTCCAAACTTGCTGCTTTTTACTCTCCTATACCTTTTTTGAAACCTGAAGAGCCCACAATTTCATGACTTATTCTTGCGATGTGAGATGGATTATAAATACTATATGAAATACAGGTATAATGTAAAGTTTCTTGAAGTTGGCAGTCAGTGCAGAGAGCTAAAGCTCTGAGTTGGTAATGACCCACTTCCTGTGCCAAGGGTACAGGGGTTTGATTCCTTCCACCGTCATTTGCCTACTATGCAATTCTGAGCAAGTTATGTAACCAGTGCTTCCAGGTCAATCCCTGAAAGAAACAATTTGTCCAGTATAATTTGTCCAGTAGGCTTACACAGTCAACAAATAAGTAAAACAATAAAAAAAGCACGTGCCTTTGTAGCCAATAAAGATTCTTTACAAGATGACACTGATTTCAAGTTCCTAATACACACTAAAATAAATATCAAAACATGGTGTAGTACAAATTAAAATTGACAAGAAAAAACTAGATAAGCGATGCCTGTAAACACCCAGATGCAGCCCAGACCATTCCAGCATGTCTGGTAAATAGTTACTGTGAGCATATTATCACATGACTTAAGAAAACACTTTCATACAGAAAGCAATTTCTCCAGTAACCCATACAGGTATCAGGAAACTGAACTCAGAGTCATAGCTGTCTCATTCTACCACTCACTGCATGTTCTACAATCTGGCATCAGTCAACTCTATGTTGAAGAAAAAAATACTTGTCTGATCAAATTAGCTCTCTTAAGCTAAGGAGTGCCAGTCCAGCCCCCAAATCCAACTTGAACAGGAGCACAAAAAAGCACTTACTTTTTTTGCAAAAAGCAGCCTTGTTACAAATTATACAACACAAGTAGTATTGTTGCAAGTGCTTTAATCCTGAAAGTAAAAGCACTGAAGCAGTATTAGAATTCATTTCCATACCACCATTCAGAAAAGTCAGTATGGCTATAAATGCCAGTGATGCACTACCGACAAACTGAAATCTGCCCATTGCACTCCTAACTCCTTGTGCCTAGAGCAGCAGCCCTCTTCACCAGAGTCTAGCTACGCTTGCCACAATAATAAATAGTGTATGGGGGCTGCATATGATCCACTTTAAAGGCAAAGGTATATCACAAAAGTTGAAAATAACGGCTTCTTCATAGGATCACAGGAAGTTACTAGGCAAGTGGGCCTGAGGCCCTTATAAGCCTAGCCAAGAGTTTAACCCATGTTTAGACAAGTCAATACCCAAAGCCCCTGTCGAGCAGGGACACAGGTGGAATCTTAGGGGTGTATTTTCTGTTTCCCATCCAGTTATCCAGGTTGCACTTGAAAAGGGATAATGAGGTACTCTGCTTGACGTGGTGAGGGAGTCTATTCCACAGGTGAGGGGGGGGGGTCTCTGGAACACAAATCTGTCCCGCCAAACAAGTCCTATTGATGTTACATACCAGGCTGAGGTCGCGTGTGTGGGTTACTCTAGTGGAGCTTAACATGCAGATATGCAGCAGTCCCATCAAGGCGGGGTCTGAGCATCCTTTGTATGCCAGACTGAGCAGAAGGACAGGACTTTTAGCCTGTGTAGGATACATGTTTGAGGCCCTGGATTCTTCTGGTGAGGAACCTCTGTGGTCTCTCCAGCTGCTGCATGTGCTTTGCGATGTACATGCCAAAGGGGGCTTTGTACTCAATTAACTGACCTTATAAGGGAAGAATACAGGGGGATGTCACAGCTGTTTTTTAACAGATGGCAACTGTAGTCTCATAGTCTAATTACTGACTTATGCATGTCAGCCTAAAAGTGCAAATAAGTCCCCTGTAACACGTCAGCACAAAATCACCTGTAGTAAACTTTTGGGTTAGTCAATCTGGTCAAACAACACATGTGTTGGATATGTTGAAGGCTCCACAAAAAAAAAAAAATAAATAAAATTCTTGCAGGAGCACAAGCATCTCCATAAACCCCATGTAGAGTAGCTAAAGTGATGAACACCCCCCTTTTCTTGTATACACTAACTCCATGGTCATCCAACCTGGGAAAGCAAACATCCTGCATGGGTGAAGAAAGTACTGGCAACAACTGTTATGTCACAGTTCAGAGGTTTAAGTAAAACAATTTCTGGATTGAGTAATTTTGGGTGTTGGGATCAGGGAGATGACATTCCACTGTACACAGTCCAATAAACAGCAGATCATCCTGATGAGGAAATCTCTGGACATTCTCACTGAAGTAATAGTGTATCTAATGACTACCTTCAGACTTGCAGAAATTTCCTGACTATCCAACCTACAACAGAAATTAGTACAGAGTAAAAAAATGTCTGACAATTGTCAAGACTTGTCAGTTATAAATAAAATACAATTAACTGGCACACTCCCGGTCTTAAAAATAATAATTTACTCCATTTTACAGAGCTCCTGTCAAGAGTACCCTGAATCTTCCTACACAATGCCATGCTCTCAAATGCTTTTCACCCCTCACAAGAAAATCCAGAGCCATTGTTTAAGGGATGGCTTCCAATTATATTCTACACATCTATCCTGGGACTAGTAAGTATGACAGAAAGCACAGATTATGGGAGGGCAGCTTTGCTAGCACAGGAAGTTCCCGACAATGTTTTATTGTTTTACATCTTTAAATGCTGGGAGGACAGCACAAGAACATCAGAATCTAACATATTTGAAGCTTTTCAGGAGTAAACAGATGAATCAGTCACTCCATAATGGAATTCTCTGTCACCACACTGGTCAATGCTTATTAGCATTCTTGCTGTAAAAACAATTCAGCTGTTAATCCCTCTGGAAAAGAAAGTTCTGGTAACTATAACAACTCTTCTTACCATGAGGAAGAAAATGAACAGTTTGTATATTTATATGTACTCACAAATTCTGCAAAGGCAGAAATGAAGAGAATGGTGTGCAGTTAAACACTCCCATGATGAAAATCAAAAAGTGTTAGGGATTGGTTGAGCAACAGCTTCAAACTGCCTTTGGAAAAAAATGAGTAATCATTTCCAGTAGAAACTTGGTCCTTATGCAAGACAAGGTTTGGCTCCATGGGCTCAACAGCCAAAAGCATGGATATATGCAGTGCTAAGTGGTTCACCATCAGGAAGGCATCTTCTAAAACTCGAGCTTCAGGCCCACTGAACCTCAAAGGATGGACACAGAATGCTGATCATGGAGTTCATATCTCAAAAGGCAGAGATGAACTATGCTTCCCTTCCACCAGCTCACGATATCATGAAACAGTCAAAACATGAACCGTCACTGAGGAATAAGTGAAGCTTATAGAAAAAAAACACCAAAGATGTGTATTATTTGATCCACGTACCTTGTTTTATGAGCCATTACAAAGAAGTACAGGAATAAAGCCCAGATTACCTGGGTTTTATTAACAGTTTGGGTGACTGAATGAGCATCAGGAAAGGGATGGGTGTTCCCATCGAAGATTGGACGACACTTGTTGATATCCATAAGGGGAGACTTGGTAAAGAGCTGTTCTCGGATGTAATAAACGCGTGTGGTGATTGGGGAAAGGGAGTGAGAAGGACATTAAAAAATCTCTCCTTGGTGGAAGCACAGATTAGATGAGCCCCTGGGACACCTTCAGGATCCACAACCAGTTCCAGTGATAAGAGAGTAAGTCCGTGTGTATGTGTAGAGTAGCTGGTAGATTCAGTGTCGATACTGGGGGAAGATCAGTAATCATGGGGTCCAACGAGACAAAAGAAGAAGTTATGTACTTACCGTAATGTTCCATGTTTGTTGTCCATCTCGCCGTTCATTCTTGCAATGATGGGTTCGGAGCCGATCTTCGGCTCCGACTTGGATGAATACTTAGCTGAAAATCTCAAACTTGGCTTGTGGCAAGAAGGTACCCCACAATGCAGTGGTGCAATTCCCCAGATCTTGTTTGCTGCTAATACTGAACAATATGTACACTATATCCATATCTACAAACATATAAACATATCTAAGTGTATACTATATGTACTGGAAGGAGAAACAAGCTGAGACAAAGAACTCCTGAAGTTAGTGGAAATCTACCAGGTCCACAAGGAGTCTTTGGCAGGGGGAAGGAGGGACATATGAGTCAGCAGATCTGGCACTGGGTCCAGAATCCAAGGCTTCTCCTGAAGGTGAGGCCAAAGGAAGGGGAACCAAACTTGGCAAGGCCAGTAAGGGGCAATGAGAATTATCCTGCTTCCCGAGCTTTGCTCTTACTGAATAACTTTGGGTATGAGAGGAAATGGTGGAAAGGCATACAGAAGTCCTGAGGGCCAATAGTGAGCAAGAGCGTCTCTCGGTGTCTCCCCTAGAGGGGGAATTAGGGTGAAGTAGTTGCTGCATTTGGCATTCATGGGAGTGGCAAAGAGATCTCAGCAAGGCTATCCACATGTTTGGAAAATGATTTCCACCACATTTTGATTCAGAGACCACTCGTGAGGCATTAGGATTGCTCTGCTCAGCTTGTCCGCTATCACGTTGGACTTCCTCGGAATGTGCATTGCGATTAAGAAAGCACCGGGAAGAAACTGCCCATTGCCATACTCTTAGGGCTTCTCAACAAAGGGGGTAAGATCTGGCTCCCCCTTGCTTATGTACCAAACCACAGACATATTGTCTGATTGGATAGCAATAGTCCATAGAGGAAGAGAGTTTTGAAGTGCATGCAATGCAAGAAACACTGCTTTCATCTCTAGAACATTTATATGCAAGTGAGCCTCATGTTCCTGCCATGCACCTTGGACTGTTCTTCCTGGATAATGCCCCCCACCCTATCTGGGAAGAGTCCGTGGTCACTGTAGCTATTGGTTGAAGTGAAACAAAGGGTCTGTCCATTGTCAGGAGTGGAGTGTATCCACCATCTCAAGTTGTTCTTGCAAGATTTTGTTATTCTGATCAGATGAGACACTGGAAGCTCTTGAAGTGACCATTGGGAGAATAATAGCCATTGAAGAATCTTCCTGTGCATTCTGGCAACAGCCACCAGTGTAATCATGGAGGCCACTGTTCCTAATAAGCGTAGAATTACCTTTGCTTTCACTTTGTTCTTGGGAAGGAGGTAAAGTATCTGCTGTCTGAGTGCTGTAACTCTTTCTGTTGGAAGATGTGCTACCATAGATGAAGTGTCTAGATCTGCACCTATGAATGTAATATGTTGGCAAGGCAACAAAGCAGATTTTTGAAAATTTATTGTAATGCCCAGTTGATTGTATATGTCCAATGTTAGGCCCCTGGCTTGTAGAGGTAGATGCTTGGTGGTGGCAGATAGGAGCCAGTCGTCTAGATAGGAAAACACATGGAATCCTAGATGTCTCAAATGAGCCGTGACTACTGCCATACATTTGGTGAACACTCTGGGGGCTGTAGTGAGACCAAAGGACAGAGCTCTGAACTGGTAATGGCTGGCTCCCAGCCAGAAGCGTAAGTACCTTCTTGATTGTCCTGTCCATTTTTATGTGGTAGGTACACCCGCGGTAGTGGTGATGCAGTAGTGTTCTCACCTCACAGCAAGACGTTGTCCCGTTCGATTCTCAGCTAGAGCGTCTTCTGTGTGGAGGCATGCGTAAATGGGCATGCCTTCGTTGAAGGTTGTGCATCAGGGTTGGTAACTCTACACGTAAAAATCCACTACCAAACATTAGCGGACTGGAATTCCACTGTGGCAACCCCTAAGCCGAAAGACACAACAACAAGTAAGCATCTTGAAGGTCTATCGAGCACATCCAATTGTCTTTCCCTAAAAAAGGAAGTACAGACTGCAGTGTCACCATTCCGAACTTTGACTTCTTGACAGATTTGTTTAACTTGCTTAGGTCTAATATGGGCCTCCAGTCCCCTGTTCTTTTTGTCACTAAAAAGAATCTTGAGTAAGTTTTGAATCCTATTTGGACTGCGGGGACTTCTTGGATGACTCTTTTTGTGGAGCAACTTTTGAATCTCTATAATTGCTTGTTCCCTTAGATTGGGTGGAACATCTGGGATTTTTTTGGTCTGTGAAACAGGTTTGGAAAAAGGGATGGATTATCCTCTGGATATTATATTTAGTACCCATTTGTCATTTGTGATATTTTGCCAGGCTTCTGGGTACATTGATAAATGTCCCCTGACTGCTTCCAGAGTAGAGCAGTCGGGCCTCCTTTCAGGAGCATTGATAAGGGCGTCCGTGAAAGGAATCACGGTCACCCCGGTTTTGTGGGCCCCCTCTGCTATGGGGTGGTGTCTACCATTATTACCTCCCCCTCTGCCCCTGGGGAAGGTATCACCCAGTGTGTCTTGGAAAAATCTCTGGGATCTTTTGAACCACATCTTTCCACTCTTCTGACCTTTAGGATAAGGTCTTGAAGGTACAGAAAAACGTACTTCAATGGCAGAGAGAGAGTTTTCCCTTCCTGCTCTCACCAGGTTAGAGTGTCTTTTACTTTGGGTCCAAGGAGTGAGAAACCATCAAAAGGGGCATTAGTAAAGGTAGACTTAAAGGGTTCTGCAAAATTGCACAAGCGCATCCAGGAGTGTCTCCTAAGGGAAACTCCAGAACCCGCTGCCCTACTCGTTCCATCTGCTGCATATGATATGAGCCTCATGGAGGAGTTAATGGAATTTAAGGTAGACAGCTGGGAGGAGACGACCTCATTAACCCCCACAGCTAATGAACCTTTGTAGCCTCATGAAATGGGATAAGTAGCTCAGCGAGTAGAGTGAGAAAGTCGCTGAAGAAGAGATACACTTCCCGTATCTGTCTATTGTTCAAGAGTCTTTATTCGGAGGATGAACAGATGAGGAAGTCTCTGCAAGTTCCTTCTTGGTGGCTGCTGCCACCACCATAGCATCTACGGGTACTCCCTTTGTTAGAAATTCCTTGCCTAAAGGAGCTGACAAAAATTTGTTTGGCCTCCCAGGGACTGGTTCCATAGTGTCAGGTGACTCCCACACCTTTCAACTAACCAGGTCCATTAGTTCATTGAAAGGCAGAGACACCCAGAAAGGCTGAAGGTTGAGACCCAAAGGCCTTCAGGTACACTGACTCCTCATCAGAAGGGGTGGTGGTCTGCCAGCTGCTTCTTTGCTTGAGGATCTCTAGAACATCTGCAAATGAGATATCATCAGGGGACGACTGTGGCAACTCTTCCGACTCATTGATGTCAGTGTCTGAAGTGATGGACTCATCTGGGGAGTCAACATGCTTCCTCTTGCAGGTTTTCTTCCAAGGTAGCTCCTCAGAAGGGTATTCTGGGAAGGCCTCGGATGAGAGGGGTTCGCCCAATGGGGGATCCTGAGGCTCTGGGTCTCTGCTGTCTTGAGGAATGGGTGGTGCTGAAACAGTAGCTGGTGCCTTAGGGGGACAAGTACTGTGTGGTGCTGAATGGGTAGACAATACACTCATCAGCTCAAAGACAGATCCTGCCGACTCCGAAGACTCCCCCAGCTCCAAAGAGACAGAGGAATGCAACAGAGCCAATGAGATCAGACCTGAGGCTGATGTGGGAGCTGAGCTAATCTGAGCCAATGCTCCGAGGGGAACGCTCGGCACCAGAGATGATCAGGGCCAAGAATACCCCCGGGGCCAACCAGGGAACCTCAGCTCCCAGACTCACAGGACAGAGCCGAGAGAGTCAGAGCAGATGTCGGCTCCATGAACACCGAAGGGGTCCTGAAACTGATGGGTCCACAGGAAGTGTTACCGAGTACTCCGGCTCCGAAGGACCAGCTTGGCTCGGAGGAGGAACAACAGTGGGCACAGCAGGCTCTGAAACCAAATGGGTGGGAGCTGAGAATAATTTAGTCAGCACCAGCAACTTGAGGAGTCAACGCATCACCCTCTCCACGTCATCATCTGATAAGCTTTTTGTAGACCTGGAAGATAGGGAAGGAGATTCAGACCTGTGGAGGATTGGCGATCTCAAGGACAGAGAAACCGGCAAAATCTCAATGGGCCGGCTTTGAGTGGAGGTATCTTGTGGCTCTGAAGGCTTTGGAGCCAAAGTATCAGGCCTATCAACCAAAAGGACTTCTGATGGCTCTGAGGACTGTGGAGCTGAGGAAGTAGTGGCCTTTGAAATTTTTGGGAGTTTGACTGGCGGCTCTGACTGAGCCGATGTAGCTGGAGATGGTCTTTTATGAGATTTATCCTTTTTTGAAGAAGGAGATGAAGAAGAGGAGGAGGAAGAGCTATGAATGGTTTCCTCAAAAAAAGACTTTAAGAGTCCTTTTAGAATCAACTTGTTTCTTCTTTCCTGAAGAACTCTAGCACTAAATGAATGACAGAAGGTGCAGTCTTCTTGGAGATGAATGGCACCAAGGCAATAAACACAAACAACATGTCCATCTGTGATGGACATTTTTTAAAGCCCAAAAGCTTATGTTCTCTCTCCTTTTGGTCTTTAGACATTTTTTTAATAAGACCTTAAGGGCAATAGCAAAACCACAACAACAAAAAAATATGCTAAAGCTAAATTAAAGGTTATTACAGGACAACACAAGGAGCAACAACCAGGGAAAGAATAATAGAACATCTAACTAAAACGGTTCTATTTTCCACACAATACAATAAACAGTACACGCCCTCTAACTTAAATGGACGTATAGCTCTCTAACTTAAACGAGCTATAAGAGATACTAACAACAACTACTACACAGGATACCAAAGGGCCTAGAAAGCGACAGCAAAAGCCATGCAAAAGGGGAAAAAACTATCACTATTTAACAAGAAGCAGCAAAGAGATACAATGAGTTAAACCTAGTAATAATAAAGCTAAATATATGCAAAAATAGCAAGTTCTGACAAAGGTAAATAGAAAAAATATCACAACTTAGTCACGGCCAAGATGAGCGAATCGAACCCTATAAAGCGGCAAACGAGATCTGGGGAATTACACCACTGCATTGTGGGATACCTTCTTGCCACAAGCCATGTTTGAGATTTTCAGCTAAGTATTCGGCAGAGTCGTAATCGAGGATTGGCTCCAAATCCATCATTGTAAGAATGAAGGCGAGATAGGACAA
The DNA here is from genome assembly GCF_019279795.1 of Protopterus annectens. NCBI lineage: Eukaryota > Metazoa > Chordata > Ceratodontiformes > Protopteridae > Protopterus > Protopterus annectens. The sequence goes on from NC_056734.1 coordinate 137,767,271, forward strand.
CATAACATCACACGTTCTGTTTTACATAGACTAATGAAAAAAGTACACTGTGCTCACACATCATCCAATAAGAATACAGTACAATAATACTACACCAAGGCCTTTCTAGCTTCCTTCTACTCGCACTATAGTAGACTGCAACATGCCATAAGAATTTGAGTGTAGGTGCTAGTCACTGGATGTTTCATCAGGTCAAAGCTAGTTTCCTGTTCTGGTAACTAAAACAATCTCCACCACTCTTCAAAAGTGGTCTTAATGCCACAGGCACAGTCACCTCTGATAAATTTAGAAAACACTTGGATATCCTGCCATGGCAAAGAAGTGCATTAGAGAAGCATCTGTTAATGACTGCTCACTCTATCAGAATTTGATTTAAGTTCTTCACATAATAAATTATGGCTCACACATGAGTGCATTTACAGTGATTTAACATTGGCTTCTGGTTGGTTCTAAGCCTGGATCAGTTTGTCAAGTTGTTAGTGAGAACCAAAAAAATACAAAAAAAATCCAACCACCACGATGCAGGAACCAAAGTGACATCAAGGAAAAACTGGTCACAGAAAATTTATTCTGGTACCTCGGCCTTTGCCATCAAGGAATAATTTGTGAATAAAAACCACATCCTTTTATACACCAGATACTCAACCAAAACTACTTACATCATTAATCAATTAATTATGTTAATTACATCAGTAAGTTGTTAGTGAGACACTGATCATGTTCCAGTTTAGCTGTACCCTAGAATAAAATGCTGTCAATAAAGTCCACCTTTCCAGTCTTTGTACAATATTAGCAACAGCTCTTTAAAAGACTCTCAAGGCAGACAAGATCTCAGGAATTAATATCTGCTCAAAGGTATATTACAGATGAAATATTTGGAATTAGCTTCATCTATCTTAAATTGCCAAAACCCTGGCTAGAATCAAGCAGAGAAAACTTATCTGCACTGGAACTTGTTACTACCCCTTCAACATCCTGAATGTACATAGTTCTTTTCATGTCATTCAAATCTTAATGCTGTATGCATATACCTTACTTTTTTATTTCACTAATGCCACAATGCCATTTGCCCAGTTAGTAGACTTAGTATGTTTTGTTATGACCACCATAGCTTCCACCCACTTCAGTTTTTGCTCAGTCCTGTGTCTGAACACAATAGGAACCCTTTGCAGAGTATGAATTGCAGGTTCTACCTTCAGCAGAAACATTAATGTGATATTCACATTGCAGCCAGCCCTTGTCTTCAAATAAATAGGACCATTTTGTTCAATATATTATTAGTACTATGTAATGTAAGTAATTCTGTTTGGAAATGCAATGTTTTGTGCCTTATGTTTTTGTGCTTACAATTACATACTTATTACAGATACCTTTTGTTTTGATTCTGACTGATCCATTAAAATTACTGTCTGAAGCATTCACTTTAGTACTGAAACTGCACAATCTGGCATTAAAAGTATTGTTTGATCACTTCTGTAATGCAAAACTGGATTGCTACTCCAACATAAATATCAGGTAGCTCTGCAAACTCTGTCTATGAATGTGTGAATATCCAAACTCAATATTATCAACACTATCAGATTCACAGCTTTAACTTGCCAAAATGTTGCTGGTACTGTTATTACAGCATATTATTCTGCATCTGTAGAACACTGCCGCGGTGGTGCAGCATTAGCATTGTCGCCTCACAGCAAGAGGTTCCCCCGTTCGATTCCCGGCTGGAGCACCTTCTGTGTGGAGTCTGCATGTCTTCCCCATGGTCGAGTGGCATTCGAAAGACATGAGTGAATGGGCATACCTTCGTTGAAGGTTGGGCATCGAGCTGGCACCTTGGCACCATAAATATCTACTGCCAATCATCAGCGGACCGGAGTTCCGCTGTGGCGGCCCCTAACTGGGAATGCCGAAAGAAAAACAACATTCTGTATCTGTAGAACATAAATTCATTTGATCACTCAACCTCTCTAAAGTATCATGCCCCAAAATATTAAGCTGCTTCAAATGAACTTGAAATGACAACTGGAAATTCTAACAAACGAGCAGCCTCATTATCATGTTGTATCATTTCCATTAGCACTAGCAATGTTGTTGTTGTTGTGTCTTTCAGCTTATCCCCGGTTAGGGGTCGCCACAGCAGAACTCCGGTCCGCTAATGTTTGGTAGTGGATTTTTACATGCCGAGTTACCAGCCCTGATGCACAACCTTCAACGAAGGCATGCCCAATCATGCATGCCTCCACAATGAAGACGCTCTAGCTGAGAATCGAACGGGACAACATCTTGCTGTGAGGCGACAACGCTTAGCACTAGCAATATTTTATGTATTAACATTATTCATTCAACGCACTTGAATGGTACCAATAAATATTTCTTCTTTATTCTATCCATTTATATTTTGCTGCAACACTTTATGCCATTTGCCAGACTATGACAAGTGGATCCCAAGTCTACAAGCTCTCTTAAAAGCTTTGCAGTATGGCTTTTAACATCTTGAGCTCTAATGTTTGCACTTAAACTGGCTTCTGACTTCTCTCTTATTTTTGGACAGCATGCTGAATGCCATGTAGACACCAGCACTTGCCAATATATTAATATTTTAGTATACTTAAACATGTGCCTACTTTGTTCCTCACTCACAGTATTTATTTTAAATACTTTCAGCTCTTCTGCCACACAGTTGAGATGAATGCAAGACAAGTAACTTACTGTGCACAACTGTGGCTTTTACTGATGTCAAATGTGCTTCCTTTAAACAAGTCTATCCCTGCCTGGAGAATCACATTAGCTACCAAAGTCACAGTTCTGCAGCCTATGTTTAATGTTAATCACATATCCTTCTACTGATTCTTTGAATCTTGAATTTCTTCTTCTTTTGGCTGCTCCCATTAGGGGTCGCCACAGCGGATCATCTGTTTCCATTCCTTCCTGTCCTCTGCATCCTGTTCTATTACACCAACCACGTGCATGTCTTCTCTCACCACATCCATAAACCTTATCTTAAGCCTTCCTATTTTCCAGTTACCTGGCAGCTTCATTCTTAGCATCTTTTTTCCCAATATACTCTGCATCCCTCCTCAGCACATGCCCAAACCAACGTAATCTTGCCTCTCTGGCTTTATCTCTAAAACTTCCAACCTGAGCTGACCCTCTAATATACTTATTCCTAATCCTGTCCACCCTCGTCACACCCAGTGCAAATCTTAACATCTTTAACTCTGCCACGTCCAGCTCTGTCTCCTGCCTTTTTGTCAATGCCACTGTCTCCAACCCATTTAACACAGCTGGTCTCACTACCCTCTTATAGACCTTTCCTTTCACTCTTACTGGTACTAGTCTGTCACAAATCACTCCTGACACACTTCTCCACCCACTCCATCTTGCCTGTACTCTCTTCTTCACCTCTCTTCTGCACTCACCAGTACTCTAAACTGTTGATCCCAAGTATTTAAACTCATCCACCTTCGCCACCTCTACTCCCTGCATCCTCACCATTCCTCTATCCTCCCTCTCATTCCCACACACATATTCTGTCTTAGTCCTGCTGACCTTCATTACTCTTCTCTCTAGAGCATATCTTCACCTCTCTAGGGTCTTCTCCACCTGTTCACTACTCTCACTACAGATCACAATGTCATCTGCAAACATCATAGTCCACAGGGACTCCTGTCTGATCTCGTCTGTCAACCTGTCCATCACCACTGCAAATAAGAAAGGGCTCAGAGCTGATCCTTGATGTAATCCCACCTCCGCCTTATATGTATCCGTCACTCCCACCACAGACCTCACCGCTGTCACACTACCCTTGTACATATCCTGTACCACTCTTACATACTTCTCTGACACTTCTGACTTCCTCATACAATACCACAACTCCTCTCTAGGCACCATGTCATATGCTTTCTCCAAGTCCACAAAGACATAATGCAACTCCTTCTAACCTTCTCTGTACTTCTCCATCAACAGTCTCAGAGCAAACATCGCATATGTAGTGCTCTTCCCTGGCATGAAACCATACTACTGATCACTAATCATCACCTCCCTTCTTAACCTAGCTTCCACTACTCTTTCCCATAACTTCATGCTGTGACTGATCAATTTAATCCTTCTGTAGTTACTACAGTTTTGCACATCACCCTTATTCTTAAAAATCAGTACCTAAACACTTTCTCCATTCCTCAGGCATCCTCTCACTTTCCAAGATTTCATTAAACAATCTAGTTAGAAACTCCACTGCCATTACACCTACAACACCTCCATGCTTCCACAGGTATGTCATCTGGACCAGCCGCCTTTCCATTCTTCATCCTCTTCATAGCTATCCTTACTTCCTCCTTGCTAATCCATTGCACTTCATGATTCACTATCCCCACATCATCCAACCTTCTCTCCCTCTCATTCTCTTCATTCATCAGCCCCTCAAAGTACTCTTTCCATCTGCTCAACACACTCTCCTCGCTTGTGAGTAAGTTTCCCTCATTATCCTTTATCACCCTTACCTGCTGCACATCTTTACTAGCGTGGTCCTTCTGTCTAGCCAATTGGTACAGGTCCTTTTCTCCCTCCTTAGTGTCCAACCTTTCATACAACTCTTCACACGCCTTATCCTTAGCCTTCGCCACCTCTCTCTTTGCCATGCACCTCATCTCCTTATACTCCTGTCTACTTTCTTCATCTCTCTGACAATCCCACTTCTTCTTCGCCAACCTCTTTTTCTGTAAACTCTCCTGTACTTCCTCATTCCATCATCAGGTCTCCTTGCCCTCCTTCCTCTTTCCAGATGTCACACCAAGCACCTTTCTAGCCATCTCCCTTACTAGTTCTGCTATAGTTACCCAGGTATTCAGTAACTCTTCACTGCCACCCAGTGCCTGTCTTAACTCTTCCCTGAAGTCCACCTGACAATTACCCTTTTTCAGTTTCCATTATTTGATCCTTGGTGCTGCCCTCACACTCATCCTCCTTCTTGATCACCAGTGTCATCCTACAAACCACCATCCTATGCTGCCTAACTACACTTTCCCCTGCCACCACTTTACAGTCTCCAATCTCCTTCAGAATGGCCCTTCTAAATAAGATATAATCCACCTGTGTGCATCTTCCTCCACTCTCGTATGTCACCCTATGGTCCTCCCTCAATTTCTACTAAAGAAAAATGTTTGATATATGGTACATTTTATTTCAATATGTTTTAAATTTAATTTTAAGCACATTTTTTCTTCTCTCTTCGTCTAAAAAGCCAAAATGTTAAACACGGATTGCTTCCTTCCTCATTGCAACAAAACACGGCATGCTGAATGTGTGCTGATGTATTAATAGGTTCACTCAAATAAGATACAATTTTCTGTTTACTGAGAGGTTTCCATGCACATCTACAGATGGTGGTGGTTTACGGAAGACACAAGTTAAAAATCATAGAAAATGGTATAGAGAATACTCTGATGACACATTGGCTTGAAGACAAAATAGTGAGTCCAAGAATTCAAATATAAATAATGAAAACAGACACCAACAGCACAAACTCAACCAGTCTTGTGGAGAAAATGGAGATGCACTGGCCTCTGAAGCCAGGCTTATGCTGAATAAGCACAGCCATGCTTATCAAGCAGACTTATCTTGTAAAAATACAGTGCTCCTTTCAGCAGAGATCTGAATGCATCAATAAACCATCCATGATCTTTTGGGTGGTTAACAGGCCGACTAAACTGGCATGTCTAGTCACCCAAAGAGTATTTTCTTTTGAGAATATGAGTTGGCTGATTTGCTCCTTGCAGCCACTCATGATGGCTGTAGCTTCCAATACAAGCTCAGTAACAGGCTGCAATGCTTGGGAATATATACTATTAGAAGTAGTGCATTCCTTTGCTTCCTGGTTACAATCAACTTTTTCTAAATTCAGACATGTGAACTGCTACCTGCAGCTTGGGCCCATGTCCAACTAGGCTGTCTCTTGCCTACCTTTAGGTGCTGGGTCTTGTAGTTTATCAAATAATTTCTTCTTGTTTGAGTGAGTCTTTCCATCTGTTTAAAGGAAGGCCTTGGTGGTTGCTACCCTGAAGTCATCTAATAATTTAGATCCTGAGAGTTCTGATAATAGCACTCAATTTCAAACATATTGCTCATAAGCAAGGTCACTCAGAAGGTTGCTTATTCACAGATTGAGTCCATTTTACAGGAGTATAGAGTTCATGATCCATCTGTATCTGATGTTATACTAGACACAGTAATTAAACTACATTACTCTTAACTGGCTACAGTTGATCTCTGTCAATTTGACAAGGTGGACCATGACATACTGTTGGACCATCTTTGCACCTGTTGGATAACGTCTGGCATTAATATTTCATCCTATCACTCTTAGCATGCCTGGTATTTTAAAGGGTTAAGTTCTGGGTTTATTGACTAATTGTTTACATTTCCACTGGGAAAACTCATTAGTGGCAAGTTGCATTCAGTGCCACTGTATTTTCCATTGGTTAACAACTCAATGGGATCCAAATATGGATATCCAGTAACTATCTAGAGCTCAGAAAAGTCCAGGTTAGTGGCCAAAGCTGTACTTACCTACTTAAGGAATTCTAGCTGCCCTGCTTTAAAATGTATGACCATTTATGGTGGTTAGAACTTATTGATAAGGTGAAACTTGTTCTTCTGGTTGTGGATAGTAGAGCTACACTTGGGGACTAAACTTTACCTTTTGTCAAATCATTATGTCTCCATTAGATCACTTCTTCCTCCACAAAATCTTTCTGTGCACATGTGCCTTGGGCTGTTTCTGCCCTGGCTCCTACAACCCTCTTTACATGTGTGACACCCCTGCACTGGCCCAGTAGTCAAGGAGCCCCAATCCCCACCACTGGCAACAGTGAGGGGTGTACACAATGGGAGGATTCCAAGTACACACACAGCACATACAATTTCCCTTAAGAGCACAAAGAGATCGCAGTCAGTCTGGGGCTGGTTTCTCCCTCTTTCTCCAAATCCCCAATAAGACTCCCCACTGGCACAGCTTTAGGGATGAATCTCAGGCGAGTGGCCAAGCTAAGACCTCTAGCACCCTCTCTGTCCAACCAGTGCTTCGTGTCCCTGCCCAAGTAGCTGACGCACACATTTTGGGATTTTACTGATATACAAACACACACGGGAAGGGCTGGCACAGGTTTAATAGCTATGCTCCCTTCTGCCCAGACTTTGCTTGTTTCTTTCGGCTTTTCCCTGTTAGGGGTCGCCATAGCAGAACTCCGGTCCGCTAATGATTGGCAGTAGATTTTCACGTGCTGGCTTGCTGGGCCTAACACACAACCTTCAACAAAGGAATGCCCATTCACGCATGTCGACACATAGAAGACGCTCTGAGAATCGAATGGGCAATGTCTAACTGTGAGGCGACTGCCCAAACTATAAGGTAGTATTTATCTGCCACCAGCCACCCTTACTTATCAGCTACTATAAGGCCCTTACAAAGGGTGCCCAATCCTACTGCGTAATGTTACTATTAATCCAAATGGTAGTTGTGACAAAGACATGCAAGGCTATTTAGGAGTAGCTTGTCCAGTGTTATCAAATACATATGCAAATACAATAAGAGCTTTGATATCTCTAAACAAACCAGCCACAATTAAAAGGTTTACATATATTTAATAATAAATAATAAAAGAACAAGACAATACTCAGTAAACAAACACAGTTACTTCAGAGTTCAGAATCACAGGAAATAGTTTAAAACAACATTGCAGGACAGTCTCAAATAAATACAGAAAACATCTAAACTAATCTTTACTTTATTCCTAATTATATCTAAAGGAGATACTATGTCCCAAGTCTTACTTACAAGCAAGTGCAGATGTGATGATGATGGATGGTTACAGGTCAAAGACAAAATACAAAATGCATAGTCTCTCTCTGAGAGAGTTCTTAAATTAATATCATACATTTTACTGTTGGGTTAGCCTGGATGACATCACTTATTGTCACCTGACTTCAGTTGCCAGGCTAAACCAGAAACTAGTAGAATGTTAACATCCCTGTGTGAGAAATGTGCATCTCTCAGATCTTTGCAGATCTTGGAAGTCATAAAATAAAACACTTACAAATCAATGCAGAAAGCACCCTAGTTCTAGACATCCAGTCTCCTTGTTGCATGGAAACTAACTTTTATAACAATCGTAAAAGAATTTAATTTCAACTTATTTTCTAGAAGTTTTGCAAGTTAACTCTGTATGTTCCAGTTTCCATTATTAAACATAGATTTGTATAGGTATATAGTTTATATAGATTTCTGTTCCTTTCCAGTAGGGTACACTTTGGACACATCCTTTAAGCTCAGTACTGTACAAACCCTGATCAACACGCACTTCTGTACCAGTAGTTTAATATACATATAACCTATAGTTCTGTATAAATCATATCAATATTCACAAATGACATAGAATTATTTATAAAATTCCATCTAGCTGGGCTGGCAGCATTTCGGTTTGTCACATTTATACCGGGATTCCTAACAGACTACACTGACTGCAGCTGGTACAAAACTCTGCAGCCTGCTTACTTACACATATTCCCAGTTACATTATTATCATTATTATTATTATCGTTATTACCTTTTAAGTCCCAGTGTTAGCATACTTATCCTTACACAGGCTTGGTTCCCCTTATCTGAAGGAACTTCTGGTCCCCATCCCCCCTCCTTACTGTCTCTGTGCCACTATGTTCCTCCTCTAGGGTCTGTTGGAGTTTCCATTTGAGCAGGTAGTTGGTATGCATTCTTTTTGTTAATAGGCACCACACAATGACTCTTCTTCTCAATGGGTAAAGGGAGTCCCCTCCACACTGACTGGTTTTAAAAAAATCCCTGAAAACATGTCTTTACACTTGCATATTATTACTGATCATTATAAATTTTATTATTATTTATTCTTACTTATACCATACATTTTTATTGTTTTTTTTAACTGTTTTATTTATTGTGATGGTGCTGATTATAAGTATCAAACTTGAACTTCGTGAATGATCTTGCATTTCATGTCCTACCATCTCAAATACTTTCTAAATGTACTCATATTTAAAAACAAGCTAACCACACCCAAAGCCATCCTCATTGAATAGGTGAAATCTCAAATATTGTAACCATTTTCAGATTCTCTCACCAGCTGCTAGACACAAACCAAACCACTGAAACTGTTTCAGAAAATATCATGCAATAAAAAGAAGTTATGTGCTTACCATAACATTCCATGTTTGTAGTCCATCTCGCCTACATTCTTGCTGGATGGGTTCGGAGTCGATATTCGGCTCTGACTTGGCTGATACTAAAGCTTGAGAGCTTTTACTGCCTCGAGGCTAGCCCCTATCCCATGGTGCCTCATGGCAATTCTCCAGATCTAGTTTGCAAGAAAGCAATAAGTACCTATCAGGTAAGAAATATCAGAGCTGCATATATACAGACACAGGATTTTGAAATATAATCCATGCCAGGTGGACAATACATGAGAACCAGGTCAGACAGCACCAGTATAGTCCACCAGATCCCCCAGAAACAAGAAGGGGGTTGTAGGGAGGGACACAAGAATGTAGACGAGATGGACTACGAACATGGAACGTTATGGTAAGTACATAACTTCTTTATGTTATGTAGTCCTATCTCGCTGTAATTCTTGCTGGATGGGACAGCGTCCCTAGCACCTTTATCCCTTGTGGCTCAAGCGAAGAGACTCTTCAGCACAGTGGACTCAAAGGATGACTTGTCCCGGGAGGCCAAATCCAATTTGTAATGAGTGACAAAATATGTGGTCTTGCCCAAGTAGCTGCTGCACAAATCAATTGGGAGCCTAGATCTAAAGACACATGAAGTAGATACAGCTCTAGTAGAATGGCCTTTGACTTTGATGGGTAGTTGTTTTCCAGCTGACTGATAAGCAAAGGAAATGCAATTCGAAAGCCATTTTGAAAGAGTAACCTTGGAAACAGGCAAGCCCTTCTTCTTGTCAGAAAAGGAAACAAATAATTGATCTGATTTTCTGGATTCTTTATTCCTGTGTAAATAAAATCTGAGAATTCTGTGAATGTCTAACTGGTGTAGTCTATACTCAGATTTACTAGAGTGGTTTGGAAAAAACACAGGTAGCTCAATAGTAGTATTCAGATTGTGCTCTGAGCATACCTTGGGAAGAAAGGAAGGGTTTGTCCTGAGTGAGAGACTATCCTTGTGAAAAATAATGTAAGGAGGTTGAATAGTAAGAGCTTGCAGTTCTGAGACTCTCCTAGCAGATGTTATGTCTACTAAGAATAGTGTTTTCTACAACAACAATTTTAGGTCTGATGAACAGGATGGTTCAAAGGGTGCAGACATCAAAGATGAGAGGACTAAGTTTAAGTCCCAGGGTTCTAATAGGTGCTTGACTGGAAGCCTTAGAAGAACTCCTTTTAAGAAGGTTTTACACAAGGAATGTTGCATGATTGGATTTCCCATGAAGCCAAAATGAAAACTGGAAATGGCAGCTAACTGAACTCTAACTGTAGCGGCTGCAGTTCCTTCATAAAAAACTGATGCTAGGAAGGATAGGATAGATTCTTTAGGAGCCATATATGGATATAAGCCTTGGTTCGTAGCCCAAATCGAAAACCTTTTCCATTTGCTGGAGTATAGTTTCTGAGTGGAAGGTTTATGGGATGAAATTAGAATGTGTTTGACAGAAGGGGATAGGGGAATGCACCTGGCTATTCGTGGAACTGGCGTAGCCATGCTATCAATTTGAGGGTGTGGATGGCGGGGTGGAACTGTCCTGACTGATGAATCAGGAGGTCTGGAGATGGGTCCAAAATCCATGGTTCCTCCAAAAGGTAGGGCCACAGGAAGAGAAACCAAACTTGTCAAGGCCAATAAGGAGCAATGTGGATCAAGGAACTCCTCAACTATTTTGCTTTCTGTATTACCCTCAGGATGAGAGGAAAATGTGGAAAGGCATAAAGAAGTCCCGGGGGCCAAATGTTGACTAGAGCATCTCTGGGGTGACATCCCCGGATGGGGAATAAGGGCAAAGTAGCTGCTGCATTTGGTGTTCAGATGAGTGGCGAATAGGTCGCAGCAAGGCTGGTCTCATCTGTGAAAGATCTCTTTCGCAACTTTTGGATTCAGGGACCACTTGTGAGGCATCAGAATTGCTCTGCTGAGTTTATATGCTATTACGTTGGATTTCCCTGGGATGTGCATAGCTATGAGGAAGCGTTGAGTATCCATCACCCATTTCCAAACTCTTAAGGCCTCTCTGAAAAGTGGGTAAGATTTGGTTCCCCCTTGTTTGTTTATGTACCGCACGACAGACGTGTTGTCTGACTGTATCGCAACTGTCCCGGTAGGAAGGGAGCTGTGAAGTGCTTGCAATTCATACAGCACTGCTCTCATCTCCAGAACATTGATGTGCAAGTGGTTCTCGTGGTTCTGCCAAGTACCTTGGACCGTCATTCCCAGATAATGCCCCACCCTATCTGGGAAGAGTCTGTGGTCAAAACTGCTTTCTCTTGGGGAGGAACAAGTGGACGACCTAGGAGAAGTTATGTGTGCAACTACCATGTCAAATCCTTCTTGCAGGTGTTTGTCATAAAAATCTGGTGAGACAATGGAGGGTCTTGCATCAACCATTGACAAATAACAGCCACTGAAGTATCCTCATGTGTAGACGAGCAAGAAGAACTAATAGGATGGAGGAAGCCATAGTCCCTAGGACTTGAAGAACTACTCTGGCCTGAACTTCTTGTCTGTTTAGCAAGGATCTGACTTGACTGTATAGAGAGACTACTCTTTCTGTTGTTAGTCTTGTTGACATGGTGGTTGTGTCTATTTCTGAGCCTAAGTATACAATGTGCTGCCAAGGAGATAAGGCTGACTTTTTTTAGGTTGACATTGATGCCTAGTCTGGCTCACAAGAATAAAGTCTCGTACCTGGTTCTGATGAGTTGATGCTTGGTGGTAGCAGTGAGGAGCCAGTCATCTAGGGTATGGAAACACCTGGAATCCTGGACATCTCAGGTGAGATGTAACCACTACCAAGCATTTGGTGAACACTCTGGGGGGTGCAGTGAGACCAAAGGGCAGTGTTCTGAACTGAAAATTACTGGCTCCCAGCCAGAACCGTAAATGTCTCCTGGAGCACCTGTCCATTTTGATGTGGTAGTACGCATCCTGGAGATCAATTGAGCACATCCAATTGTCTTTCCAGATAAAAGGAAATATTGACTGCAGAGTGACCATTCGGAACTTCGATTTCTTTGCATACTTGTTGAGCCTGCTGAGATCTAGGATTGATCACCAGTCCCCTGTCATTTTTGGAACTAAAAAGAATCGAGAGCAAGTTCTGGATTCTACTTGCTCTGCAGGGGACTTCTTGGATGACTCTTTTTTGCAAGCAACGAGATGACCTCTGATGTTACACGGTCTAGTTGGATGGGTGGTATGTCTGGTAGAGACCAGTTTGTTGGGGGTTCAGAAACAAAGGGGATCAGGTAACCTCTGGATATTATGGTGTGTACCCAAAGATCTTGTGAGATGGTTAGCCAGGCACTTGGGTACAGCGACAGACAACCCCCGACTGCCTCCAGAGATGGACAGTCAGACAACCCCCCAGAGGCGATGGAAGGGACGATCAGAGAAAGTTTCTCCATCTCCCTGATGATGCGGACCTCCTCTGCTGCGAGGGTGGTGTCTTCTGTTATATCCTCCCTCTCTGGCTCTAGGGGAGGGTTGACCTTGTGCTGGAGAGAAACCTTTTTGGGATTTATGGAACCACATTTTCCCTCCTGTATTACCCTTGGGATAAGGTCTAAACAGGAGGAAAAAATGGAATCAGACAGCAGATAAGGTTTTCCCTTCCTGCTCGCACCTAGTCAAAGTCTCTTTCACTTGGGGTCCAAAAAGAGATGAACCATCAAAGGGGACGTTAGTGAAGGAAGACTTGAAGGACTCCATGAAATTACAAAGATGCATCCAAGAATGTCTCTTGAGGGATATTCCTGCTGCGGCTTCCCTACCGGCTCCAGCTGCCACATACGATATCAGCCTCATGGAGGAGTTAGCTATGGATGTAAGGGCGGAGAGCTGTGCAGAAACCTTATCCATGGAACCCAGAGCTACTGAACCCTGGAGGGCATCTCCTAACTCTTTCAGGAGATCCCTCTGAAGATGAGTAAAACGAGTAAGGTAATTCAGCAATCTTAGTGTAAATGCCGCTGAAGAAAAGGTACTCTTCCCATACCTATCCATCGTCCTGGACTCCTTGTTAGGAGGATGGATATTAAAAGATGTTTCGGATAACTCCTCCTTGGTGGCCGCTGCTACCACCATAGTATCAACGGGAACTCCTTTACTAAGAAAAGTCTTGTCCTCAGGTGCTGTCATAAACTTATTTGGCCTCCTCGGGACAGGCTCCACTGAGTCTGGGAAGGTCCAGGCTTTCCGCGATATGACCCCTAAGAGTTGGTCATAAGGAGGTGGAAGGTTGGGAACCAAAGGCCTCAAGATACACCGATTCATCCTCAGTAGGGTTAGAGGTCTTCCAATCACCCCTCTGTCTAAGGTTTTCTAGGATGTCAGAAAAGGAGACATCCTCAGAGGGGGATCTAGGGGACCCTTCTAATTCCTCTAAATCAGTGTCTGACATGACAGACTCAGGTGAGTCAACATGCTTCCTTTACACAGCCTCTTCTGAGGGAGCTCTCCAGTGGGATAATCTGGGGAGGTCTCGGTAGAGGGGGCACCTCCATTGGCGGCTACTTGGGCCTCTGGTTCCCTACACTGTGGGGGTGGCAGGGGGGAAGAGGTTTCTGCCTGCTGTTGGTGGGACACAGGTTCCAAAGGTATAGCTTTAGCAGAGGACAAAGTCTTCTCTATAGTTTTGAAAGCCTTTCCCCCTAGCTCCAAAGAAGACCTCCACTATGAGGGGATGGATGGTCAGCACCGAGCAAGGGGAACGGCTCCGAAGCAGAAGTGGGAGCCGAGCTGAGTCCAGCCGAGGCTCCGAGAGGGAAGGTTGGTTCCGATGAGAAGCCAGGATGACTGTCCCCCTTGAAGTCAACGTGAGAGCGTCGGTTCCCAGATCCCTCGGCACCAGTCTGAGCCATCGAGGATAGAGTAATTGGCTCCGAGGAAGTAGGTTGAAGCACTGGAGCCGATGAGTCCAAGACAGAAGAACCTGAAATAATAGGCTCTGAGAACGAAGTAGTCGGAGGAGGAACTGTGGCTGGTAAGGGGGTTGGCTCCAAAGCCTTGGGGACCAGTGGGGCCAATTTTCTTGCCAGAGCTGGATCTGAAAGCAACGTCTTAACCACCCGCTCGATATCCTCATCTGAGAGTCCTGGAGGAGACAGAAGGAGATCTCCTCCTCTGCAAAATAGGAGATCTCAAGGTGGGTGACAACATCAATGTCAGGTAAAATTTTCGGTACCAAAGGTTATCTCGGCACTGAGGCGACAGATGGCACCGATATGGACGAAGCTGAATCGGAGCCGAAACTTCTCGGCTCTGACGCTTATGTCTTTTTTGTCGGCTCCGAAGCTGGGGCCACAGATTTTCTCTTAGAAGATTTAGGAGCTGCCTGACTGAGTTCCAGCTGTTCCTGGAGGGAACTGGTCATAAGACCCCTATCAATAAGTTTTCTCTTCCTCTCATTTAAGACCCTGGTGCTAAACGCATGGCAAAAAGTGCAGGGCTCCTGCAAATGGGCTTCACCTAGACAGTACATGCAACTGGAGTGACTATAAGAGACATTTTCTATGAACATCTATCACACGTCTTAAACCCCGAAGGGCAATGATCCTTATGCTCTCTATCCTTATCTTTAGACAGTCCTACTACAAGGTATAGACTAGCTAGATAAACAACAAGAAGTATATAACTCTCTTTTTTTTTTTTTTTTTTAACACACACAGGGAGGAAAGGCCCTCTTACTTAAATGGGCCATACAGTCCTTGGGGAATAATAGGAGTCAGAAACTCTCAAAAAAAAAAAGTTACACGGGAGAAAATTATTATTAAGGTATGAAAAAGTCAGGAAAAAAGACTAAATTTAGTAAATAAAGTTTTACTTAGCCAACGAGCCTGTAAGATACAACCTCGAAGCTTTTGCGGCAAACGAGATCTGGGGAACTGCCATGAGGCACCATGGGATAGAGGTTAGCCTCGAGACAGTAAAAGCTCTCGAGCTTTAGTATCATCCGAGTCGGAGCCGAATATCGGCTCCAAACCCATTCAGCATGAATTACGGCGAGATAAGACCACATAACATCACTTACTTTTTTATTATCATTGAAGCAAAGTATTTACCTCCTCTAACAATGCTCCTCTATCCTAACAAGTCATTTAACCCACTGCTGAGAGAAATCAAACCTTGGCAACAAGATTATCTGAATGATCATCAAAGGTTACATTTGGAAGTACACCTTTGCTGCACTGCTTTTCCCCTCCAGACCTTCTCAGTTGCACATAAACAAATAACTCCATCCATTTAATTTCTATTTATATTAATATATTTACACTACAGTACTGAAGATTTTATTTTCCTACATACAATTAGTACTCTTTATTCTTTAAATGCATTACACAACGTATTTGCCTTTGCTTATCTTATGAATGAAAAGGGTCCTTTGGCCAAGCTCATTTGCCCAGTTATCAAATGAATGAATTAAATAAATGCTTTGGTGATGTGGTAGGTTAACAATACATGAATGAAAAAAAAAGCTGAAATGGTGAGAAATGCAGATTATACTGAGACAGCATCCAAACGTCAGGAATGAACACATAAACCACAAAATCAGTGTGCAAAGCAGTCACAGCCCTTAAGGCCAAATACAACACCAAACATACTTGTCATAGGTGACTCCATAGTCAGACACACTGACGTCCCACTCACCAGGCTGAACAAGGAGAGGGTCACAGTAAGCTGCCTATCAGGCGCTAGAATCCGCCACATAACACAAGCACTTGGGTCACTCCACGGCAAGTACAAATATGACACAGTCATTGTCCATGCTGGTGTGAACGACCTGAGACGTACCTCCCTGGACTACATGAAAAGAGACATAGAGGAGCTCTCTGATTATGTAGCCCAGGCAGGTATGACCCTGACCCTGAGCAGTATCCTTCCTTCACCAAGAATGATGCCACAATATAGAGACAAGATGATCGGCTTTAACAATTGGCTTAATGTCTGGTGTCATTCAAAGGGGATCCAGTGTCTGTCTGCCTGGGATGACATGATTGACAAGCCACGCTGCTTCGCAAGGGACGGCTTGCACCTGTCACCCCTGGGATTCCG
Organism: Protopterus annectens; assembly: GCF_019279795.1. Classification (NCBI taxonomy): domain Eukaryota; kingdom Metazoa; phylum Chordata; order Ceratodontiformes; family Protopteridae; genus Protopterus; species Protopterus annectens. Next base: position 137,783,571 of record NC_056734.1, read on the forward strand.
GATATTGGCTAAGGCTCTTGCCACCCCATAGTGCCTTTTAGGCAAGGCTCAAATTCTAAACCTACCACCCTAGAAAACAAAAATGGGAAGAAACTGAGGGTAATGCTGCTCAATGCCAGATGTCTAAATCTCAAAATGCACGCACTTGAGGCCCTTCTCAGTATGGAGAACATCGATGTCTGTGCTGTAACTGAAACCTGGTTCAAGGCTCCTGAGAGCACCCCGGCACTACTAGGTTTTACCTCATATCATGCGTTCCGGCCCCAAAACCAGGACCACACCACAAAAGGAGGGGGTGTATCCATATTCATAAAGGATACCCACACCTCCAGGTTGGTGGCAACGCACGAAGCTTCGGAAACCATCCAGGTGCAACTAACCATAGGCAAAACTGCTCTACAAATTGTAGCATGCTACAGGCCACCCTCTCAAACTCAGGAACCCCACACAGCCTTCCTAAAGACACTGGAGGGTATAAATGTATCTCCAAACACCATCATATTGGGTGACTTCAACTACCCGAATATAGACTGGGAACATTACTCAAGCCCTAACTTTCTAGCCCAACGGTTCCTGGAATTCATAAATTCAAATGCCATGGAACAGCTAGTCACTGTTCCCACGAGAGGAGAAAATATACTAGATCTCATTATCACAAACATGGGGACAAAATGCTCCACACCGGAAGTACATCCCTCATTGGTGAGATCTGATCATAAACTAATCTCACTGGAAATCCACATCCTGCCCCCACCCCAAACAAAAAAGACCACAGTGAAGAACTTCTCTAAAGCAAACTTCACACTACTCAAGACTGGTGTGGTATCTTCAAGGCCCCTGAGCCAGTGGAAACCACAACCCAAGCTGCGGAAGCCCTTACAAATGCCTTCTATGAACACCTCCAGGACTGCATGGATCAGGCAATCCCAAATAAAACCAAGACTCTTTCCACAAAGGGCAAATGTCCAGTCTGGTGGACCCCAGCCATTAACAAACTTTACAATTAGAGGAGAAAGCTATTACATGATAGAACAAAATCCATAAAAGGGAAGTCACCCCTGATCATTATTAGTAAAAAAATACGAGCACTCATAAAATCAACTAAGGCCAATTTTGAGAGAAAATTGCCATGGATTCAAAGGACAATCATAAGGCCTTTTTCAGCTATGTTAGGAACCTGGGTGGAAACTCCCAGATATGCTCAGAATTAGTCCAAAATGATACAAAATCACTGAACCCACTGACATTGCCAACATACTGGCAGACAGGTTCAGTGCAAACTTCACCCCCAAAGGAGAGATAACTATCCCAGTGGAGTGTAGCCTCCCAAACATCTCAAATGCGCAGGTGAAAGCTGCTCTCTCTAAAGCTAAAAACACAGCATCAATGGGACCGGATGGTGTCCCCGGCTGTGTGCTACTCGAGCTAAATGAGGAATTAAACCCGCACATAAGGCAGCTGTTTAATCTCAGCCTTACCACAGGATACATGCCCAAGGAGTGGCATACGGCAACTGTGGTCCCACTCCACAAAGGCGGTGTCTCTACGGACCCTGGTAATTACCGCCCCATAAGCTTAACAAGTCTAGTCTGCAAAGCTATGGAGAGGATCATAATGGAGCTCATAAACAAAGATATAGGGGACTTGCAAACATTGGACCCGACCCAGTTTGGCTTCCTCAAGGGCAGATCATGCCTTTTGAACTTGGTCGACTTCTTCGAAACAGTCACCAAAGCCATTGATGAGGGAAAGGCAGTCCCATACAGCCTACCTTGACCTTGCAAAGGCTTTCGACACAATACCCCACTCGGGTATTGTAGAAAAACTTACCAGCTTAAATGTAAACCCATATGTCACAAGATGGGTTGCAAACTGGCTTAAGGACAGAACCCACAGGGTTAGAGTTGCTGGCGCTATGTCAGACCCCAAGCCAGTCACAAGTGGTGTCCCACAGGGCTCGGTCCTTGGCCCCCTATTGTTCGGTATCTACTTCTCAGAAGTACAGGCCAACATGGGAGGACTTTGGCTGACAAAGTTTGCAGACGACTGCAAACTGGGCGCCATAGTGGAAAGTGCATCGGACATGGATATCCTTCAGAAGGGACTCACGGAAACAGATAGCTGGTGCCAGAGCCATGGCCTGAAGTTAAACGCCAAAAATGTATAGTCATACCCTTCGGGAAAAACAAGGTAACCCCAAGCTACCATATAGGTGGCAATCCACTAAGCACAGAAGAGGTTATCAGGGACCTGGGGACCCAGGTTGACAGTGGCCTTTCTTTTGACACTCACGTTGCTAAAGTGGTTAGAAAGACCTTCTACATTGCCCACCTGATCATGAAGGGATTCACATCCAGATCTAGTGAGGTCATTGTTCCCCTGTACTCTTCACTTATCAGACCAATGATAGAGTACAATGCCCCATTCGGGATGTATCTCACCCGACATCTGCAGCAATTGGAGAGACCCCAAAAGTTCCTCACCAAAAGGATAAAGGGACTCCAAAATCTGTCATATGCTGCCAGATTGAAGAAACTCCAGCTCTATTCAGTCGCATACCGTCTGCTCAGAGGTGACATGTGCCTGACATACAAGGCCATGTCCAACCCGGAATTAATGGACATGCTCCACCTCAAAAATCCAAACCCACAAAACCACTAGAGCAAGCGACTTAAACCTTAGCACGGATATAAATAGGACGTGCTGGAGGGATAGATTTATCACTCAGAGACTCCCTATGCTGTGGAATAAAATCCTGGTCCATGTGAGGCAGAGCACCTCGCTGGCTCTGTTCAAGAGAAATCTTGACCTGTGGATGGGAGATCGTAGGTTTACCCCGGGAATCATCTCTGTATCACTGCTGGACAGAGGCACAACAAACTAATGGGTACAGTATTTTTTCATATAAGGGGTGGCGTAAGCCACAAAACTTTGGGCTAGGCTTATAAATGCCTTAGGACAGATAGCCTAGTATAAACCTATGAACCTATGAACCATTGGACACCAGTGTTAACCAAATGAAGTACTAAACATTGCATTAATTTGCCATTCCCTGACAGTTCTGACTCTTACTTTTCTCATGCAAAACAAATGGATCAGAAAGTAGGATACAGCACTTCTGCCAAATACTCAACCAACCTTGTTGCTGACCTGGAAAACAAATGCAATTTTAAAAAGATACAAGAAGTTAACAATGAAAGCACATGGTTTTCTGGCTCTGGTCCTGGGAGTGTGTGTGTGTGTGTTGGGGGGGCATGCACACACTCATATATCCTGAGATAGACTGACATTTATCCAGAATTAGAACACTGCTTTGTGCTACTTTGTATACCAGGATAGGACCCAATTCCCCCTGCGACTATTAAACAATTAAAGTAGATATCAGACACTGAATGAAATGCAATAGTTTCTTAAATCCCCTTCACCCTGAGCAAGGCATTAACAACAGTATGCTCTACTGACAACCTTTCTTTGTGCGTCTGCAGCTTAGGACACGAGTTTTACTCTACATGGTAAAAACTCAGATCATTACATTATTCACTCTGGGTTGCTTCCCTAGATAACTTGCTTCAGAAGGTCTCCAACAACTGTGTTGTGCTTTATATTAAACTGTTATCTTCTTCTTCAGAAAGTATGCTCTAGGACACAAGCAAACATCATTTTCATACACAAAATACACCTACAACACATCTTCATTTGGCAGTCAAAATTCCAGCAGGCTATCTGCTATAAGCCAGAAAACAGCTATGGACTGCTGCTGTTCATATCTCAACCACTGGCATGTGCTCAGGCAAAACAAAGTCACAAGAGAACAGGTCCCAGTACTACACCTGTCTGGTTCTACGGTGCTGGACAAAATATTTCTCTATTAAATCCAAACTAAAAATATAATATACTAGATTTTTTTGTGCAACAGTGCAACTACTCATTCTCTTACCGGAGAAATGAAACAATAACTTGCAGTGATAGTTTTATATAAACTAAAAGTTGGATGCAAATGCACACAGAAAATAGTAAAAGTGAGACTGATATATACATGTTCACATCGCTATATACATTCAAATACATCTATGTCTAGGCCTCATGCAGAAAAAACATTTTTATAAGGACATAATGGATTGCTCCAACGGTACTTGGAAAAACACACAAATCTCAAACTAAAATGTTTTAATCCCCGCCTTACCTTATTACTTTCAGTGTAAAGTCATCACAACTGAAGAAACTGAAAGACCTTACAACAATAGAACAAGCCTTGCTATTTGTCGGAATACCATGATCTTGGATAAAGATTAATACAACAACACTGAAATAAAATACACCTCTATAATTTGTATCAAGCAACCAGATGTAAAATGACACTTCAACAAGCAAACTGGAGCAAAACATGAATGAACAATGTACCTTCTTGTACGCAAAGAGAAACTAAGCTTTCTTGAACTTTCAGGCTGAAGACATAAAAGGCTTGGTGTGGTAATGACAGTTAAGGTTAAGATAGCTTTTTAAAATATCTTTCAGGCTGCCTATCAAAAAGATATGCAAGTACCTCAACCACTAAAAATTTAACAAGCATAATGAAAAAGTATAATGCATATACAGATAAATGTACTACATTAGCCTGTTAACTCATCACTATGACATCAGTGAGAGACATCAACGAAATGAACTCCTCCCAAAAACACATTCTATGGCATGAATGAGCAGTGCAAAAATTCCAAAATTTTGTTGCAGTGTTTCTAGTGAAACACAAGATGGCAGTTTTGTAATTGCAAGAATAATAAAGAACGCATGAGAGAAACTAAACAAATCTTGATACCTGCATTATCAGAGATCAAATGAGTAAAATCTTTATATAGCTTTCCAAATATAAATTTCAGGTTCCTGGCAGCGTCGGCCTGCAGCGTGTCTGTACCAAAGATGCAGAGAGGTTTTACTTTCCATAGGTTGCAAGTATGCAGCATAAAAGTGCAGTAAGTCAGGTTTCCTATGGAGCATCCAACCCCTAAGTACACATTAAACAATGCAGTTTTAGATGTCTGGTCAACACCCCGCAGAAAAAAAAAATTAAAGCTATTGCTAGCATGGTGACTAGGCCTCATCACAAATAAAGAGAAGCTACCAGTCTACAGTATATGCAAAATACATGAATTAAAATTTCAGATGGAAGCATAGCCGCAAATCAAATCAAAACATGTTAAAATATCTAAAGCAAAGTACTGCAATGACGCATAAAAAAGGGCATGTGCACTTTCTCTTTTTTTATCCTATCAGTCACCTCTTAACTAAGATGTCATGTCTTCTTTCGACTTTTCCCGGTTAGGGGTCGCCTCAGCGGAACTCCAGTCCACTTATGGCTGGCAGTGGATTTTTATGGTGCCGAGTTGCCAGCCCGACGCCCAACCTTCAAAGAAGGCACACCCATTCACATAAATTCAAACACCGATCAGGCACTACCCTGAAATTGTACCAAATCATAAAACACCCTACTTGCACGAACACAGGAACAAGTGCTAACATGGGTCTGGGGGGGGGGGTTGATATTGTGGGTTTTGGTATAGGCAAATTTAGATGTTTGCACCTTGATATTCTGCAAGTTCAATGTAGACATAACTCTGCTTTGAAATATAAAGTCTGTGTCAAGACTATACAGACATGGCCAACTTTTACCACAGGCTGATGACAGGAAACAACAAATCATGATTTAATAGGGGTCATTCAGAATCTCATGGCACCCTGTTATTTTAAGCTTACATTCAGTATTGTTCAAGCAAATAACTCAGTTGAGAGGTATGATCAGTTGAAACCTAAGGTGCGATATTCTGTTCTCTTCAAAGGGAATGTAAACAAAAGCTATTAGGAACATACATATTCTTGTTACAGCAATGGCAATGCATCACATTCTTGGGCTTGAAGTAAGATTTTTACAGTCTGGCATAAAATGTAACATTAACAAATCCATTGATTTCTTTGCATTAAAATTCAAGCTGTAGCTACTCCTTTCCTACAGAGAGCAAGATGAAGTTAAGGGTGTTTTGTAGATTATTACCAGTATCAATACTGGACAACTTAATGAAAAAGCTGAACCAGTTTGGGAGAAAGTATCATTACATGAACACTAAAATTATCCAAAACAGTCTATGGACAGTCCTTTATAAAATGGTCATTACTAAAAGATGTGACAGTACAGGGCACCTCTTTGTGCTTCAAAAATATACCCTCGTCTGTTAATGCTTGCTAGGAAAAGAACTGGTCTAAAGTATGTATAATACTGTACCAAACATTCATTTTCTCTTTTTTTTTGTATGATTATATTATATTGATTCGAAACATAAAAATCTGACCCAAAAATCATCCCAGAAACTCTTAACACAAGGCAGTCCCAAACTATATGCTCCCGACTGCCTACATGCCAACACACAGGACTTAACTTTGGGTGCCAACAAGCCAGGATTTAAGGTGTAAGAAACAGACAATGAAAGCATTTCCATGAGCACAGTCTCCACTGAGGGGCTGACCGGCCCACTGCTATATACTTGGAATTTTGCCTATCTATGAACTCTCTTCCCAACATCCTCAAATTAAGTAGCTTTGTAGGTACACTTGGTATCATATAGATGATCCCTTTCAGTTGTTGTTGTGTCTTTCGGCTTTTCCTGGTTAGAGGTCACCACAGCAGAACTCCGGTCCGCTAATGATTGGCAGTAGATTTTTACATGCTGTGTTACCGGCCCTGACACACAACCTTCAACGAAGGTACGCCCATTCACGCATGTCTCCACACAGAAGACGCTCTAGCTGAGAATCTAACCGGACGTCTTACTGTGAGGCGACAACGCTACCGCAGCACCACCACCACAGTTACAGATGATCCTTTCAGTATCATAGTTAAATTTGAAATACTTGTTTCTCTTTCAACAGGAAGGGAAATCTTATTCTGAAATGTTTCTATGATCATACTGCTGAAAACTTAACCCACCTGCTGGGGCAACATTCATAAAGAGAAATATGCTGATTTTAAAATCTAGTTGGACCCTGATTAAGCTCATACTCTAACATTAATTCACTAAATGACTTGGATACTAGCCTCTTGTATATCTGAGGAATATCAACTGTTTCTGCCAACAATCATTTCATGGAAAGAACTGTCATGCTGATTTAAACAGATGCTGATTTTCCAAAGGAAGTAAAGACTCCAACACCCCAGAAGAGTCTAGTATTGCAAGTCTACACAAAAGGGGCTATATAATGAATTAAGACTCCATGAGGTGCCTATATAGGATGCTTTGGTACAAAAAACATCACTTAATGCCACCCCCAGTTGTATATTTGCAAACCACATATCTCCCTTTACTGGAAAGATGGAAGCACATTCAAGAGTAGACAGCCACTACCATTGCAAAGAACCACTGTGGGGCTTTGTCCAAACTGTATGTGTTGCCTAACTTTCGTAAAATAGAAGTTAAATACACAATGAACAGGATGGAGAGTTTAATCCCCCCCTTCTACTGAGAAGCATAGTGCACCTCATCTGTACCCCAAGAGCCAAAGGGGACCAAATACATTTTTTCAGTGTTCTGTGCTACCACCAAGCTGTTCTATATGTTATGTACAACGCGATACCCTGCAACATATACAATACTTAATCAAAAGGAAGGTTCCATTTCCACCCTTCTCTCAGGCGATCATAGTCTCCTAAATCAGCTCAAGATTTAACTCCTTGATCTGCTATGTAGTCAAGGCAAAGGTGACACCCAAATATACAGAACAGCTATGACTACAGGTAAAATTATAACTGCACTTTTCATCTAGAGTGAGTGGAAAACTATGCACAACTGTAATACAGTGGGGGGGGGATTTATAGCCCAGATATTAAACTAGACTCTAAAATGTGTAAAACTTGGAGGCAGGTTTCTTGGGGATTAGCTAAGAATATTAGCAGATGATCAGCAAAAAGGGTTAGGCCATCTTGACCAAGTTCCATTTCTGGCCCCTTCCTCACAGTCTGCCTCAGGGTCAATGCTAGGGCTCGACAGCAAATATGAATAAAACAGGGGCTAAAGGACAGCCCTGTCAGACCCATTTATCATTGTAACTGACAATATCATCAAGGGGCCAATTCTTATTACCTCTGATGAGTTTTGGTAGATGGACATTAGGACCGGGATAAAAGACTGAAAGAAATTAAAACTTGCTAAAACATTTTTGTAAATATGACTACCTGACTTTTTCAAATGCCCTCTCTCTGTCTACCAACAGGAGGGATTGCAGCATTCTTGATAGCTGTTCTTTTTCTATTCACTGTGCTGATGTCAAAATATGATGCCAGGCATTCCTATCTTGCCAAAACCTACTTGATCTAAGTGGACAAAAGTAGGTATGAGATGCTAGATGCAATGTCCAAATTCTTTCATATTTTAGAGTCTACATTAAGGTGAGAAATTGGGCAATAGTTTGCTGTAATTTTGGGTCTTCACCTGGTTTTAATATGGGTAGAAAAATGCTCATTACCATGAAGGGGGAATACACAACTTGTGCCACCAAGAGGAATGCCTCATGGTGCAGGTGTTAAGTAGATACAGAAAGCTTATTATAAATTTCTGTTAGCAACCCATCACTTTCTTATTATTTGTTTTCACCCTCTCTAATCACTATTGGTATCTCCTGAACTGTAATGGGTGCAGACAATGACTTCACTTGATCGGACATCAACTGAGAATTCAGGGAGGTGAAAAAGGACATCAAGAGGGGACATATCTGCATACATATGCGGACAACAACTACAGAACTGATAAATAATAGTCTGAATTGGCTTAGAATCTCTTTCTTTCTCATGTAGAACCAGGGGAGTGAGTGAGCTTTCTGCTTTTCTTGCTATCCTGGCATGCACTTCAGGAGTCACTTCATAATGTTCAGACATAGCCTATCTAGAACCATTTTGATTTTTACATTAATTACTTCTTGGACTTTAGTTTTCATCATTGCTATGGTCAGGTGTGCAGGGTCCCTTGTATTGGGGGATTGGAGGTGCACAGAGCAACTTCATATTGGTATTTCTTTTGTAAAGCAGAAAGCTCTGCATTCCATTTCCCCTAGAGGCCTGTAGACCAGGACCACAATTTGGCATGCATAACCCCCTTGAAGGTATCCCAGAGCAAATGTGAACAACTCATGTATTGCCTTGTCTTAGTGGGTTGTAAAATCTGGGTGTTTGGTAATTCTATGGGATGACTGTGCAAATTTTTGATGGCATTACACAATAAACTGGAAATTTACATTGTACTCCATTATGGTCTGAATATGGACACAAAATCAGTTCATAAGAGGACAAGGCACTAGTAACACTTGGTCAATATACATTTTATCTATTCTTGTATAGGTATCATATATCTAGGGCATAGTAGCTATATAACCTACTTGTGGTGCACTCCACAACCCCTAAATACACTAGCAACAATTCAGCTGACCATAGCTTCAACATTTTTGCTGACAGGGTATGTGAAAAGAGCCTTAGAACAGTATTATCCATAGTACAATTGAAATCACCCAACAGTATTAAGGCACCTCTAATCTTTGTATATAATGCAGGATATGTTTTAACACCCTGGTCACATAACTGTAGTGGAGTGAGAAAGTTATAATGGTCAACAGCCTATTACCAGTATGCAAATAGGCCCCAGCTACTTTCCCTCCTGGAAGAGAAAAAGTATCAACTATTTTTATTAACGGGCAACATGCCCATATTAATAATACCACCCCTTATACTTCGCTGTTGTATGCAAAGATGCAGCAATTAGATCAAACCTCAAGAAAATAGTTTTGACAATTCTGGATGTGGCGCATGCATTTCTTGTAGTGCCAGTATAGCTGGTTAATAACTTTCTTGGGTGGCGTAAGCTATGGTACCTTGTTGGATAGGCTTACGTAGGCCCTTGGGCCAATAGCCTAGTACCTACCTATGAACCTATGATGTAACCTAACCAATGTGCACAGTCTGGCATGTTTAACTGGGGAACAGATGTCACTGATATTTGCACCAAGTATTTTCATTTACTCCACTTGAGTTAAAATACAATATCTCCTTTGCAAGCACACCTATCCTGTGCCCCTAACCCCAAGTAAACTAATCTGCCCATCAATTGCTACTGAGACAAAGTACTTCTCCTTCTAAGTAAAACAAAACCAAGGAAAAGAATAAGATACATTTCTCGGCTACAACAAATTCCAAGGAGGAATGAACACTAAAAAAATACTAAAAGAAGAAAAATTCCATCTCTTGCGTGAATTAGTTTAAAAGAAAAACACACTAGATTAAATAAGAATATCAATGACATGCCTACAGTAAGAACTATATAAAGACATTTGTGCCCCCCCCCCCCCCCAGATTGAGTGGAAAGACTTAGCTTCTAATGCTACAGCTGTTCAACCCATGCAGGGATTTAAGTAATGTATTTTGGCTTTTCCTGGTTAGGGGTCTCCACAGAGGAACTCTGGTCCGCTAATGATTGACAGTGGATTTTTTATGGTGCTGAGTTGCCAGTCCGACACCCAACCTTCAAAGAAGGCACACCCATTCATGCTGCATGTCTTTATACGTCACTCGAACACGGGGAGGACATGCAGACCATACAGAAGGCACTCCAGCTGAGGATCAAACAGGAGAACCTCTTGCTGTGAGGTGACAACACTAACCGCTGCACCACCGCGGCCAGGTTATTGTACATCTAAAGCTTTGTAAACTTCAACAACACAACTGGGAATTATGCATTAAAGATAGCATACAATAGCACAGCAACACTGATAATACAAGAAAAAAAATTGTCATGCCCTAATACTCTTGAATATCTATTGACTTAGCCCAGCAACTATTCTATCATGATCTGCAGCATGGCCTTGGTCATAAGAGGAACAATAACAAATGTTTGGAATCTGGTCCACTATCAAAGAACTTGGTGACTATACAATTTAAGGGAATATGATGTTCAACATAAAAAAACACAGTTGTAAATACATATAATGCAAAAGAAAATGCATACACATATACAACTGCATGTATTAGTTTATTCTTATAACCACCATTAGCACCATGCTTCTGCATGGCATTGGATGATAACCTTTAAAAAACATCTTAAAATTAGCATCTTCTAACTAAGATTTTTTTCCTAAAGATATAATTCAATATGAGTACAGTAGGGAAACTAATCCTACTTTTCAACTTATTTGCCCAAGTACTCTAGGCAATACCAAAAATGGTGGAAGAAAAGCCCAAAATGAGGAACATTTTTAAATACTACTGTAATTCACTTCAAAAATTCCTATAATTTGTTTTGATTCAGCATGCATTTTCTATAAAATATAAAACTCTGTGGAGGCATTACTGACTGACTGACTGCAGTCCTCGGTGAGGTTTACCAAAAATGAAAACAATGTAGAAGGGCCTAGGCAAAAATATGAGGCAATCAGAGTTTCATATTACAACAGTTCATAAATAAAGGTTGATGCAACACCTGCTGCTTTGTTAACTTTTTAAGTAAACTAGAGTTGCCTGGTAGCACAGAGGATTGAGAGTCTGAGCTGTCAATGAATTACTTCCTGCATTTCAGGGTAAAGGGCTTGATTTCTTTCACCTGCATTTACAAACTCATGAAAGAGAGAAAATAAATAATAGTCAGTCAACTATGGCAGACGTGAGCTTTAGACTTTTTATCCTTCAATATATGCTTGCTACTGCAAAGTTAATTATTCTAGCAACTTTCTATGTATACAAACACAATACTTTAACTCTACTGGGTGACTGTCTCAGATTCTTGAGCTCTAAGAAGTTAAGAAGACAGAGGATAGTTGCAATCTATGATGCTAAAAGCAGTGAGCTGAGATAGATTTTTATGCCATTATTTATGTATTCATTCATTCATTTATCTCAAGCAGGCATCTTAGGTGTGCACAAACAGTGGCTGTAATTGATTGCCATATATATATATATATATATATATATATATATATATGTGTGTGTGTGTGTGTGTGTCTTTTTGTTTAAGGCCTCTCTCTCAACTGTTACCGATTTTGTCTCGTATTTTGGTATGATCCTCTTAACACATGGTATTCTGACAGACTGTTCTGGACTGCAGGCACTATGAATGATAGACATGAGCTTTAAAATTTACATCCTTCAGAAAATGCTTGCTAATGCAAAACATGCTATACAAGCAGTTGTCGAGGTATATAACAGCAACATTTCAAATTTGTTCTTGATTTTTGGTCTTTATCTTCGATTTATGTGTTAAGGGGTTGGGATGGAATGAGGGCATTGCAGTGGGTTCCAGTGTATAGTATTAGCAGCAGAGAGATGAAGCACATTTTTCAGGTCATTATGCATTCATTCATTTGATCACAAGTAAACATATGAGGTGCACTTAGTTACGTAATAGTCACATTTACGTGTGTGTGTAGATTTATACAGTTTAAAAAGCTTCTACAATGTTATTTTGAGAAGAAGGTGTTCTGTGCAAAAAAAAAGGATGAGTTTGACAGGCTATGTTTTGTTTAAGTCATTGTGTAGTGAAGTAAATAGTTTTGTCCAGATCCCCTTCAATAATGTACGACACCAGCTGACATTCAATGACCTTTATTAATTGTAAACATAATTTTTTTACATCCTTTCAAATATTAGTTATATCATCATAACTTAACCATAACATGTAAAAACCTTTATAACATACATCAGGGCAGCGTACCCCACTCACCCTGCCCAGATAAACAGCATCCATACCTCCGCTCACTTATATTTTCAGTCAAGCATCATCCATAAGCAGCGTCCATACTTCTGCTCACTCATTTATCAATCAAGAAGCATCCTACCACTCACTTTATTCCCCCCAAATAATTCTTCAACCCAAAAACCAAGAGGGGGAGTAGAAAAGGGACAAACCTGCCCCTCTTCTCCACCCAATAGTCACCTCCATAGCCATATAAAAAAAAAAATAAAAGAAAATTGGGAGGGAAGGCAGGTAACAAGACCACACCAAAATGCAATTTGTCCTAACATTTACACTCCTATAAATTCCCAAGTTCCACCCTACATCTACCTCACTTCCCCTACAGTTCCCTCATAAATTAACCCTTCCAACTAAACAAGCCTATCTCTATTCCATAACCTTAAATCCCAACACTAAAAAACACCCCCCACCCCATTTAACTCTCTATACCCTTGTCAAAGATGTCCCTGGACAAATTGGTTTCTTCCCAAACCTCATTTGTCCCGGTCCCCTTCAATAATACACATGACAACAGACATTTGATGCTCTTTATTAATTCTAGACATAACTTTATTGCATCCTTTCAATTATTCGTTATAACACAGTAACTTTATTACCACAACATGAAAAATCCTTATAACATACATCATGGCAGCGTATCCCACTCACCCTGCCCAAATAAGCAGCATGCATACTTCCCACTTACTTATTTTATCAGTCAAGCATCATCCATAAGCAGTGTCCATACCTCCACTCAATTATTTATCAGTCAAGCAGTGTCCTACCGCTCACTTTATTTCCCCAAAATCACTGCATCAACCCCAACACCAAGAGGAGGAAGAGAAAAGGGACAAGCCTGCCCCTCTTCTCCACCCACCAGCCTGATCACAGGCTGTTCCCCCTCCCTATATAAATGTTTCACCAAACCTCCCAAACATAAACTTAAATGTACGGTAAGCAAGTCTAAACCAAACTCATTCAAATGCACCCCATTATATTTAAACCAAACTGGGTCCTGCCATCAAAATCCCCATGTTCTGTCGTATACATACCTAAGAACCCCATTTGCTGTACCAGCCTAAAATGAATAAACCTCACTGTGTGCTCCCAAAGCCTTAAAATTAACAGCATTTTACAAACATGATAGTATCACCAACCATACAACATACATACCTAGATATAACATCTGCAAGCCAACTAAATCCTCTTTTATCCTATGCACCAACTGGGTTTTAGGAATTAACCTTAAATCATTACCCACCAAGTGTTATCACCAATATCTGTGGCAATCCCATCCATGACCATATTGCTTCAATTTCATCCAAAAGCAGATTCCACCCGAGACTCTCATACCATCTTACTGCCCCAGCCCAACTGCTGCAAACCCACATCCTTTACAGCCATCCTAACTGCTGCCCTCTTTGCAGCCAAACAGATATATGAATGGCCCAGGATGACTATCTCCTTTCCTGAAAAAAAAAAAAAGAATCACCAATTGCATCCATTACCTAATACAAGATAAAAAGGCATTTGAAGACCACCTCCTCACTCTCTGAATGACCTCAATGGACCTGCTTTCTTTCACTAACTCAGAAGCCATACCAATACAGAAAGGAGTAGAGGACCTCTCGCCTAGAAAACCCATACAACACAATGCCCTTCTCATTACACGGCTAATCCGATTACCCATTACCACCCTGCCTCCTCTCAACTGAAAAAAACAATTCCTGAGAGCCCACCATATGAGTCCAGATCAGTGCCACAGCCCAACCTATCAGACAAAGATCTGAACACCTATCTTGCCCAAGAGCCATCTGCATGCCTTTACTTAACTGATCCATTTTAGACCTATGTAAGCAAATGTGCACTGACCCTGGAAAAAGCATAACATCTCTCCCAAGTAATGACCCTAACAACTCTGACACCCAAAATGCCCCAAAATACATCCATAAACACAAAGTAGCCCACAAAACATAAAGCACTGACTCACCCAGCATTAAAGCCAATCCCCTCAATAAGACTCTGAAAACCTGTCTCATCAATGGCTAACGCATATCCATATGCAATCGAGCCACTCTATACCATCCACTCAACATACCTGTACATCCCACCATCCAAGACTTTGTAAAATCATGCAACTCAGCCACTTGTGCAAATATACTAATCACTGCGAAATCCACCTTAACAGATTGTACTGCCTTACCCCATCCCCCCAAACCTGAGCCAAGTATCGCAATAAAAGTTCATCCAACCACAATCCATCCTCAGGCAACTGCAAAATAAACTTATCAAATTCAAGTAATACTCCACCATATGCTTTCCTGGTAGATATCGCCCAAGAATACTGCACTAACCTCCTGGTTATGTCAACCCAAGATGCCACAACTTGTGTGGCAACACCATCGGCTCCTCCTTTGACTCTGGGGCCAACTGTCAGAACCTGGAAAACTGAAACCGAGACAAACTGTCAGCAATATTATTCCCAACCCCTGCCACATGTATACCTGTGAATGAAAAATTTATTAAACTCTGCAAAATTAACTTATGCAAGGCCTACAACAATAATTCAGATCTCAGTCTTTGCCTGCAAAACTCGCACCGCCGTATTATCTGAATTAAAAATTACCCTCTTTCTCCTCAATTGCTCCTGCCAAACTACTGATGTAACCCAGACTGGCATTAATTCCAAAAAGGCAACATCCCTTTTTCCACTCATCCCTCCAATCTGCCAGCCAACCGCAAACCATTCTACTCCAAAAAAGTGCCCATACCAATACCCCCAAGATGCATCCATGAACAATTTAAATTCCTTTTCACCAACTCAACCCATCTGCCAAAAAGCAACACCATTAAACTGCTTCAAAAAGGATAATCAAAGTGCCAGATCACCCCATACCAACTTGTTAATCCTGACCCAATGATGGTTGCTCTTCCCTCCTCTTAATAAAAAGGCCACTGACCTACAAAAAGTACACCCTGGATGAACTGCTTGTCATGCAAAATTCTCCTTGGACACCACCTAACCAATCCTCTCCTTCAACCAGGCTATCTTATCAGCTTGGCAAGCAAAACAACCCCCATTCAGCATCCACCAATAATCCTATAAAACCCAAAGCCTTAGCTGGACCTTCCAACTTCTGCCTAGCCAATGGGACCCCCAATTCCTCACATATTGCTAAAAACTTTCGTAAGCTGTCAAACACTCCCTCAACCTCTCGCTTATGATGAAGAAATCATCCAAATAATTCACCACCCTCTGCATATTAACCTGCTGCTGCCAAACCCAATGTAGTACCATGCTAAATTTCTCAAAAGTAGCACAAGACACTGAACATCCCCCATTGGCATAGCCTTCTCAAAGTAAAATTTGTTCCCTCCTACTATGCCTAATAATGGCCATTCCTCCTCCTGTACTGGCAAAAGTCAAAAGGCAGCTTCAGTCTTTACCTTCACTAGCCACAGATCTTGAAACCCCTGAATAACCTTCACAGTGTCATTCAGACAGAGTACAAATGCTTGCAAAGTATCCCATCCTCGACTGCCCTAGATTTAATAGTAAACCCCAGAGAGAAACCCTAAATTATATTTTCCTTAACAGAAGAATCATGAAACTGCTGAAGCATACACCACAACACCTTCATCTTCACAGGAGAATGAGCCCCCTTGTCTGTCTCCTTCCCTCCTGGAAAGATACCCCTCCACAGAACCCCCAACAATTACTCCTCACTTGGAGATTCTGAAACCCTTGGAAGGAAGAAGGGAAAATAGCCACATCAGCTAAAAATGAACCTGGAGTCACCAAACTTGCCTCCTGCCGACCACACTGCACCTCCGGATGGCTCCCCACACACCTTGAACAAGCATGCAAGAACTTACACCCCTACCCATGAACAATGCCCTGCATTAAAAGCCCAACATACACACACACACAGACACAGACACAGACACACACACAGACACAGACACAGACACACACACAGACACAGACACAGACACACACACAGACACAGACACACACACAGACACACACACAGACACACACACAGACACACACACAGACACACACACAGACACACACACAGACACACACACAGACACACACACAGACACACACACAGACACACACACAGACACACACACACTTCTCCCTCTGTCCTTCCCCCTCTGCTAGCCACCCCAAAATTATCCATCATAGTAGCTAACCATATGCCCGGATGGCTCCCCTTGTAGTGGAGAGAGTGATCAGCTGCTTTCCGCTTCCAAAATCTCTGGTCATACCATAATGAAGCAGCCCCTGGCCACAACTGCTGAACCTCCCAAATCTTTATAAAATAAGCCAAAAGTGGCAAAGCCAAAGCAGTATCCTACTTCAGCCATACTGCCATGAAGTAGACAAAACCTACCACCCAATTATCCCATGTCCTATGTCGTAGTCACTCCCACCCCCACACCATTTAACTCTCTATACCCTTGCCAAAGATGTCCCTGGACAAACTGGTTTGTTCTCAAACCTCATTTTTTTCTATCAAGGCCAATCAGTTTTTTGTGCTTAGGATGTTGGGTTTTCTGGTATAATGAAACCCATTCAGCCACCTTAAACATTTGAAATTAACTATCTCAAACAGGTTATGACATATATGTTAAAGAGAAATGCTACTGCTAGTAGACTACTTAACATCTATAATAGTACTTGACCAACTATTTGTGTAAAATGGCAACTATGGTCAATGTTGACCCTGTTGTAATATAACCCTATCCCATTGCAGTTAGCCCCACCAATTCAAGTTCACTTCAGAGCAAGAGGGGCTGCAGGAAGCATCAGTCACCTTTGCAATTAGACAGTGAATGTTAGTACTAGCTGTTTTACAACTGCAAGAGACCTGGTCTCCCAACTGTTATCAAAACGTCATTACATACCGTGTTAAAATTAACTCTGAAGGGTCTTAGCATACAATCACAGTGAAACTAGCTCGTAAACACTGTCACATCTAGGATATTTGTCTGTCTATGCTTCCACACACATCAGAAGTGCTGATATGTAGACAGGTGTCCCTCAGCCCCATAGACAGAGAACTACATGCATCCTCGGTACTGTTCCTGACTCTCAGCAATGGAGGCATACCACACTGAACTAAGAAGAAAGCTGTACAGACACTATATTCATCCTGTTAGCTCCTCATGAAGTGCAGTAAGGTGCTACTGCTTCCAGATAGTGAGAACCAGATTTCAGTACTTAGGTATGTAAAAGCATGATCAGAAAGTGATTTTTTAATGGCTGCTAACTTGTGCTTAAGTGAAATGATGCTGCCTCAGACAGAAAAGTAGGATCTCTGTGGAATCTACAAAGTGGGCTTAAAACAACCATATATTAGTTCTGGTACTTTAGAGTTATGCAGCCTTGAGGAAATTACTATATTTGCACAGTTAAAAAATTATTTACACAACTAGGTATCTATTTCAAAGATTCACATTCTGAGGAAGGCAGAATGTTTAGCGGTTCCAACTCCATGCATGCAAATCATAAACACTGCACAGCTAGAAATCTATGCTCAAATGACTGCAGTGTGGATTAGTCACCATCAGATAAATCCCACAGTTTTATGCAGGTTGTAGATATTTATTTTTTTACAGTGTCTCTGGCTGCCTTTATTTTACTGCCTGATGGATCAATTATTGCACATAAAATGAGTTAAAATTCAGTTCTTTTTTAAGTGGAAATATATGCTGATGGCTAAGTCTGTGAACAGAAGGGATATACGGGTTAAGTCTGTGAACAGAAGGGATATACGGGTTAAGTCTGTGAACAGAAGGGATATACGGGTTAAGTCTGTGAACAGAAGGGATATACGGGTTAAGTCTGTGAACAGAAGGGATATACGGGTTAAGTCTGTGAACAGAAGGGATATACGGGTTACGTCTGTGAACAGAAGGGATATACGGGTTACGTCTGTGAACAGAAGGGATATACGGGTTACGTCTGTGAACAGAAGGGATATACGGTTACGTCTGTGAACAGAAGGGATATACGGGTTACGTCTGTGAACAGAAGGGATATACGGGTTACGTCTGTGAACAGAAGGGATATACGGGTTACGTCTGTGAACAGAAGGGATATGCGGGTTACGTCTGTGAACAGAAGGGATATATGGGTTACGTCTGTGAACAGAAGGGATATGCGGGTTACGTCTGTGAACAGAAGGGATATGCGGGTTACGTCTGTGAACAGAAGGGATATGCGGGTTACGTCTGTGAACAGAAGGGATATACGGGTTACGTCTGTGAACAGAAGGGATATACGGGTTACGTCTGTGAACAGAAGGGATATGCGGGTTACGTCTGTGAACAGAAGGGATATGTGGGTTACGTCTGTGAACAGAAGGATATGCGGGTTACGTCTGTGAACAGAAGGGATATGCGGGCTACGGCTGTGAACAGAAAGGATATACGGGCTACGGCTGTGAACAGAAGCGATATACGGGCTACGGCTGTGAACAGAAGCGATATACGGGCTACAGCTGTGAACAGAAGCGATATACGGGCTACAGCTGTGAACAGAAGGGATATACGGGCTACGTCTGTGAACAGAAGGGATATACGGGCTACGTCTGTTAACAGAAGGGATATACTGGTTACATCTGTGAACAGAAGGGATATACGGGTTACGTCTGTGAACAGAAAAGATACACGGGTTACGTCTGTGAACAGAAGGGATATACGGGTTACGTCTGTGAACAGAAGGGATATACGGGTTACGTCTGTGAACAGAAGGGATATACGGGTTACGTCTGTGAACAGAAGGGATATACGGGTTACGTCTGTGAACAGAAGGGATATACGGGTTAGGTCTGTGAACAGAAGGGATATACGGGTTAGGTCTGTGAACAGAAGGGATATACGGGTTAGGTCTGTGAACAGAGGGGATATACGGGTTACGTCTGTGAACAGAAGGGATATACGGGTTACGTCTGTGAACAGAAGGGATATACGGGTTAAGTCTGTGAACAGAAGGGATATACGGGTTACGTCTGTGAACAGAAGGGATATACAGGTTACTTTCCTAATGAGGAAAAGCTTAGCTGGTTACATCAGGTTTTCAGCAGGATGTACTAGCAGGGACACTCATCAGGGAGAGTCCTACAAACAAGAGCTGTTGGTTACAACAGTAATGACCTCATTTTTATTTATGCTGTCACCAAACAAAAACAGTAGTACACCAAGTCTAAACTTTTTTATATACAGAACAAAACAATTCTAAGTGAATTACATACATTTGGAGTTTACATGCTCCACATTCGAGGTACGGCAAACAGAAATGTAGAGTACTTGACAGAAAAGAAGTTCCAGTTGTGATCCTTTGTTTTATTTTTTACATTTTTTATTTTATTTTATTTTACTTATTAGCAAGTGTAATGATATTCACTATGAACTTTAAACTGACCTACTTTCGGGCTTTCTGTAACTTGATCTGTGCATCACTTATCCTGCTGCTATCATTTTATCAGTGTGCTGATTCACTAAAGCAAGGCATCACAAAGCAGATCTGTTAGTGTGCAGGAATAGTTTCATACATTGTATAATCTTGCTCTCCTGCAGCTCCTGAAAAAAATTGTCATAATGTGCTCTTGATAACCGTTTTGAGCAATCATCTAATCACCTCAATCAACCACTCAAGAGAGAAAATTAGAAGGAACATTGGTAACGGACAGTGCCCAATGTGCTCAAATTATGGAAGGAATTGCAACTAGGTAAGAACTTCCAAAGGACAGTTAGGTGAAAAGACAGCCCTGTAAAATAACTGGAATAAAACTTTAACATACTCCAAAGCAATATCTAAACTGTAATGTTCTCTGAAAATAAGGATTGAAAAAACAAGAGCTTACTGTGCAAAATGCTTGCTTCCAAGACCCAGTAAGTATAAGTTGTGAATTTGGGCTAATCTGAGTAAAATACCCCTAAACATAGCACCTGGCAAGCTTTCACCACACTTCAAAGAAAGCAAAGACTAAGACACAGCTGCATGCAAAACCTCTGCCAGGTATTTTAAATAGTGTCCCAAAGTGAAAAGAAATATTGATCTTTGACCAGGCCTTGAACACTTTTGAACATACCTTGAAGAGGTACCTTGATGTGTTTCACTTTTGGACCACCAAAGACCCAGTTATTACTAAATTGTTGAGAAACCACACAAAGCTGCTTTTCATTTCAAGCTACCAATACCAGCATTCCTTTTGTCAGTTCAGATTACTCACAGACATGTACAAAGTGTTTGGCAGATGTATTAAATAATGCTGGAAATTGAAAGAAAAAGTTGCTCACTGACTGGGACTTGAGCCTAAGACCTTCAAAACACCATGCTAATATCTGAGAATATTGGGCAACCTAAATCCTAATGATTAGTGATTCATGAATTATTTCAAAAATGCATTTCAACCATAATTTGGCTTTTTATGCTTCAGTGCTAGCCTCTTCTTGACAATGTAACAGAAGCCACACATTTCCTGGAACTATCAATAGACCTAAGATACTGCATAGCATTACACGTGCACAATCTTCTTCTTTCGGCTTTTCCCGATTAGGGGTCGCCACGGCGGATCAGCTGTCCACTCATGAGTGCCATGCACAATGTGAGCAACAAAGCCTTACTGTGACAGCTCTGAAATGCACTGATCAATATCATTAACCATTACAATCTTCAGCACACCAGAAAGACTTTCAAAAAGCACACTTGTTACTGTTACAGACACAAATGGTAACCATCTCCCAACTGTGACACAGTAAAAATACCTGTGGATTACTCTAGACCCCCATTCTCTTGCTGTCAAAAACATACATACAATATCCCCACCAAGATCTTAGACTGACTAAAACTATATTACAGGATCTCCCATTTACTTGCATCTACATCTTGCACTGCTTTAGCCAAAAACGTACTTATTTGAAAACCTGAATATAGCCTCTTTTACAAGCGTACACTCAAGCTCACACATATATAATCTATTATAAACAAAAGTCATAGATTTGCACTTATTGCTGAACCATAGATTCATCACTTTAAACTTTGTGAGCACTTTGACTGAGAGTCATTGCAAGAGCAACCCTAGTTTAGTACACAGATCTACAAACGACTAAAAATGGGATGCTGCCTCCCTCTGAAAAGAAAAAAACAAATTACATATCAAACAACCTAAGTATGCATTAAGGAATAATAAAGTTTCTCTCATTTGGCCCCATTTCAAAATGGCCACAAGAAAAAAAAAGCGTTTTCCAAATTAAGCCCAGTAATCTGGGAAGAACTACTGTGAGTAGTCAGATAACAGAAAACTCTTGAAATATTCAAAAGTAAATTAAAGGAGCTACTACTTAAAGACTCCAAATGTTGTTGCTTTCATGGGAATGGTTAGTCTACTATCCACAAGTCATAACTAAATCTAAAGACATTGCTAAATAACTAAAGAACAGATGTTGTCAACAATTCTATTTGTACATACTGTACACAGATTTAGCAAGTATTACTTTGTCCTTTTCCATGTTTGAATCTTTCTACATACAACTACTTTTAAAAATACTTTTGTTCGCAGGTCTTTCCTGTATTGATTCACCAATTATTATAGTTTTCTGCACTTTTGTGCCTTGGTCATGGCTAAAAAGGGTCTGTTGACCAGTTTACTTATCCTATTATCAAACTTAAACAAATACAAATAAAACATACACAACTGCCCAGTGTAAACCAAAAACATCCACCACATTAAATGTCCAAACAGAGCGAAAGCTTGAGAAATAAAAGAACACTTACTGTGTTGTGTGTGCAGGCATACGTGTGAGGTATATGTTAGTTTACCAAGGTGGAATCAAAAAATCAATAGACTGTATAACAGGAGGAAGGAAATCATGGCAAAAATTAGGAGGTGCAACACCCACCAGGACAAAAGCACTCTCAAACTAAACAAACAACTCGGAGGACAAACAAAATCTACCAAAGCCAAATTTGAGGCAAGTCTGGCCTCCCAGGCTAAGGACAACCACACAGCATTCTGTAGCTATTGTCAGCAATGTCAAAGGCAACACACAATTGTGTGCAGAACTCATTGTAAAGGGAACCACTTATACTGAGCCAGAAGAAATAGCAAACAAACTGGCTGACAAACTTATCTCCAACTTTAACCCTCTCCCCCCCCTCAACCTTCCCGCAGGAAATACCATGAAATATAACTCCCACTACTATCACTAGAGAACAGGTCCTTAATGCTCTAAGGCCAAGAACACTGCATCAGTGGGCACAGACAATATCCCTGGATGCGTTCTAAATAGCATGAAACATGACCTATCAGGTCCTCTAGAGTTTCTACTTAACTGTAACCTCCAAACAGGCTTTGCGCCTCATGAATGGAGAACAGGAAGCGTCATCCCTCTTCATAAAGGAGGGCCATTTACAGACCCATAACTCTCACTAGTCTTACATGCAAAGCCATGGAAAGAATTATCATGGAAATAATCAGCAATGATATAGTAAACCTCCAGACACTGGACCCAACCCAGTTTGGTTTCATCAAGGGCAGGTCATGCCTACTCAACTTGGTAGACTTCTTTGAGAAGGTCACCATAGGAATGGATGAGGGCAAAATGGTTCACACTGCCAAGGCATATGACACAAAACCACACTCTGGCACTTTTGACAAACTCAGGAGGTTAGGTACAAACCCGTATGTCACCCAGTGGTTAGCCAACTGGGTCACAGACAGGACCCAGGAATTGAGAACTGGAGAGTCCACTTACAGAAAGAACACAGTCATAAGTGGAGTCCCCCAGGGATCGGTCCTTGGACTGCTCCTTTTTGGCATTTACTTGTCTTCTCTGGCTGACTAAATTTGCAGACACAAGGGAAAGGTTAAATGTATAAAACATGCACAATAAAGAACAGACAGCCAAACAGAATCTTTGCAGATTTTGAGAAGGTAGCAGGTAAGCCAAAAATTTCCAAGTAAAAGTGCAAACTATTATGTAGGGGAAAAGGTTATCCATAAATGTTAATTTACTTGACAAGACAGGATAACTAAAATTCCTACAGCTACACAATATAAAATTGACTGTACTGCATGGTGTAAGGAAGCCACACTGACAAAACTCATTTCTAGATATTAAACAATGTAAGAGGCTACGGTAGTTTTAAAACCGTTATCTTCAATGCAATCAAACAGCCACATGGTCATGTAACTATTAGCAGACATCAGGATAATGCAAAATTAACAAGAAATAAATCACCTTCAAAATAAGTTCAGGATTCCAATAGTAGAACAGAGAAAACTTTTTCTGTCAATGAGAACACTTGGCATACGATCTATTAACTTTACACACTTCCTTGTTTTATTCCCAAGATTAATTAGCTTGACTTGTTACCAACTCTCCTCTCTTTAGCCTGGCTTCATGGTGTAGAGCGAGAAATAATAGTTGCGTGAAATCATACCATAACCATAGATGTCCATCTCTTACATGTTGCAGTATTCTTAACCTTTGGGTTATCCTCCGCCTAGTGACCCGAACGTCCGGGCAGTGTACAAAAGCTTTAAACACTGCAAGGTACGTGGGACATCTGACATTGGCTATAGGGAACGTGGGCCATAAAAGTGACATCGGCATGTACCTTCATAAGAACTGAGTCCCCCAGTTGGACCCCAGTCCCAGGATAGCTACACAAGTCCTTAATCATCCAGCAAAGCCCAAATTTTCTTTTGAATAGGGGGTAAGAGGGTGGGATAAAATACTGCAACATGGAAGAGAGGGACACCTATGGTTATGGTAAGATTTTACACAACTATTCTGTGTCCTTTTATTCTAATTTTGCAGTATTTGTAACCTTTGAGTCAGTTCCATAGCTCAAAAGAATGAAGGAGAGAGTGGTTTAGAACTATTTTCTGAAAATCCAGGCAGAATTGCCCTAGCAAACCCTGCTCTGGCTCTGGAGATGTGATCCAGTTCGTAATGATCTGTGAAGGTATGGACAGATGTTCAGGTAGCTGCTTCTAGGATACAGGCAGTGTCCAACAACTTGAAAAAAGCTCCAGAGGAGTCCATGGCTCTAGTAGAATGGGTTTTAATATTGGACAGAGCGCTGGGGTGAAAAGGGACAAACAATTGCTCTGATCTTCTAATAGATTTAGTCTTGTGAGTTGTCTGTGAACATCAAGGAAATGCAGGACTCTATCATGGTCATTCTGGAGCTGCAGGAAGAAAGTGGGGAGGTGGATACATTGGTGCAGGGATAACTCATTGACCACCTTAGGCATAAAGGACAGGTTAGTCTGTAAGGTAACCCTATCCTTGTGGAAGATCAAAACAGGTGGGGTGACCATGAGAACCTGGAGCTCTTAGACTCTCCTGGCTGAAGTTAACCAGTTTCTCCAAGTGCAATACTTTAGAAAAGCTGTAGCTGCTGCCTCAAATGGAGCAACAGTAAGCTTCTCCAATACATAGTTCAGGTCCCAGGGCAGTGCAACTGGCCTCCTTGGGTGGTTTGAAGTGTAGAACTCTTATTTAGTAAACTTCACTTGAGGTTTAGAAGGAAGTGGTAATTCTAAAGGCAGACATGCCGAAATAGCAGCAAGGTGGGTTTTTACTGAGGAATATGCTAATATAAGACAGTGGCAGGAGGACCCCTACTTCAAATCGGTCTAGCTGTTTTTTTGGACACCAAATGGAGAACCTTTTCCACTAGGACAGATTGAAATCTCCTAGTATTGGGCTTCCTGGCCTCCTGCAGGACATTTTGCACATCTTCAGAATAAAGGTGTCTGAAAGGGATCAAAACTCTTTTACCCACAGGGTTAGGTTCAGAGATTTCAGGTGGAGATGGCTCAGGGATCCCTTGTCCTGTGCAAGTAGTCCACTCTGTGAGGTAACTTGTGATGATTGCCCCTGGCTAAATGCAGGAGGAGGGGGAACCAGTGTTGTCTTGGCCAAAAGGGGGTCATCAGCAAGATTTTTGGTTTGCCCAGGCTGAATTTTCATCAGGACTTTCTATAGGGAGTGGGAAGGGGGAAAGCGTACAGAAACATCCTCTCCCAAGAGATAGAAAAGGCATCCATTGCCCTTGCTAGGGAGCTTGCAGCCCTGGTACAGAACTGTGTAAGCTGCCTGCACATAGGGGAGACAAACAGGTTTATTTGTGGTAAATCCCACCTGTGGACTATGTCCAGAAACACATCCATGTGTAGCATCCATTCATGGGATTGTGACATGAATCTGCTTAGGGTGTCTGAGTGTTCTGAGCTGAGGGTATATACAGCCTGCAATGTTACTACATCCTGGACCACCAGTTGAAGGCCTGGATTGCAAGTCTGCAAAGCAAGTAAGATCTTGCCCCCCCCCCCCGTCTGTTCACATACCAAAGAACAGTATTGTTGCCGGTGAACAATTTCAGGGGTCCTTGCTTCAGGACATGTTGGAAGGCCCCCAGAAGAAAAATGAGAGCCCTCATGTCTCTTTGAATGTTGATGTGCTCCCTCTTGGAGAGGCCTGTCCATGTGCCTTGCACCTTCAAGCCACACATAGCAGCTTCCCACCCCTAGGTCTGAAGCATGTGTACATTTCCTGTACTGGGGCCAGGGGTTGCAAGGGAAGCCCTGGATTCCAACAGACTTGATCCACCACCAAAGTTATCTCCTTCCTTAAGCATGGCAGGAAGGGAATGGTGTGGTCTACTGAGTGGGAGTGTTGGGTCCATGTGGACCTCAGAAACCACTGAAGATTTCTCATGTGGAGTCTTGCCAGCGGCAACATGTGATTGTGAAAGCCATGTACCTAAGAGCCTGAGATATTCTCTGGTTGTCACTGCAGGTGCATGTATGACAGACAGCAGGTATTCCTTTAGACTGTCCACCTTGTTGGGTGGGAGAAATGCCATCATGTCTCTTCTGATTCTGCACACCAGGAAGACCTGGTCCTAGGAGGGGTTCAGGCTGGATTTGGAGAAGATGACTATGCAGCCCAGAGACTGCAGAACTGGAATGACTGTGGAGATGTGTCTGGAGGGTTCTGTAGCAATCTGCCTGGATCAGGAGGTCATCCAAGTATGGGAAAATTGTATGGTTGGAACCCTGCAGTAGGCTATCACTAGAGCCAGGTATCTGGTGAATACCCTTGGAGCAGTAGATAGTCCAAAGGGTAAGGCAGAGAATTGAAAATGTGAGGAACCCACAGAGAAGCGCAAGTACTTCCTGAATTGGGGCCTGATGGGGATATGTAGGTCAGCATCTTTGATATCCAAAATGGTCAGAAATGCCTGAGGCATTATCAGTGGGAAAAGAGTTTGAAGGTTAAGTATGCAGAAAGTGGGTTCTAGAAGAAAGAGGTTGAGGTGCAAGAGGTCAAAAAAGGTGGGGTGACCATGAGAGCCTGGAGCTCTTAGACTCTCCTGGCTGAATTTAACCAGTTTCCCCAAGTGCAATACTTTAGAAAGGCTGTAGCTGCTGCCTCAAATGGAGCAACAGTGAGCTTCTCCAATACATAGTTCAGGTCCCAGGGCAGTGCAACTGGCATCCTGGGTGGTTTGAGGTGGGTCATCCTTTCTTTGCACTAGGAAAAGTCTGGAGTAAAAGCCCCTTCCCTTTTCTGAACCTGGAACTGATTGAACTTGAGAGAGAAGTCTGTCCAAGATGGGTTGCAATAGGGGCAGTTAGTCCTTTGCTAGCTGTGGGATGTCCCTGAAAACAGGAGGAGTGACTCGGGTCATGAAATAACCTTTTTATATGATAGGCAGAACTCACTGAAGTGATGCTTTCCCAGAAAGAGTGAGAAAGCGTCTCAAGGAAAGGGGAATATGGCCTAGAGGGGGAGGTAGAGGAGGCAGGTAGTCACAGACTACCTGTCTTGTCCTGAAAGGGCAGTTTCTGGGTTGGTGCCTGGGCAGGCCTAGGAGGAGTCTGCTGCTTTCTGGAACTCTTTTTGCCCCTAGCTGGAGAAGAAGGAGCACAGCGTTTTCTAATAAATTGAGTCTTGGTAGGGTAATTCCTTTGAAATTTAGGAATAGGTGATACAAACAAATGTTTAAGGTCCTGAAGTTGTCTTCCCTTTTGTTGCAGTGCTTTGAAAAGTTCTGCCACTTGGGTGCTAAAGAAGACCGAATTGTCCAGTTGGGCATCTAAAGGTTTAGCCCTGATATCATCAGGAAGGGGTTGCAACTTCAACCAAGAGTAACCACCTGAGCACTGAGGCAGAGGATGCAGATCTGGCCAAAGCCTCTGCAGTATCATAGCCACATTTTATGGAATGTCTTGTCACTTGTGAGGACAAGCAGATCAGACTAGAAATTTGGGACTTTGTGGCAAAATCAGGAGGCCATCCAAAGCTTAGAAGCCTGAGACAAAAGGGCCAAGCAGTACTTGGACATGTGTGTCTGGTAGTTGATGGCCATAAAGGCCAGAGTTGCTGAAGTATACACCTTCTTACCAATTCTGTCCATTGTTTTGCTGTCCTTATCTGCAGGGAGAACAGGAGTGGAAGCCAGCTGTCTGGAGGATTTGTATGCAGAGACAGAAACAGTACCAGGACCTGCGGCAGAACACTTAAGAAATTTTGCCTCTTCAGGGACCTTATAAAACCAGTCAGGTCTTCTAGGAGCAGGGGGTTGGGATTCAGGTGTTTTAGAAGCTGCAGAAAAGGCATCTAAAAAGTCTGGCAAGACTTGTGGAATTGCAGAAGATGCAGGTGTGGTGGAATTGCAGAAAATCCAGGCGTGTCTATGTATAGAAGTTCATAATATCTCTTTTGGACTTCAGAAATTTCTGTGGAGTCCCATTTAAAGACTTCTCTCATCTTGAGAAGCGGTTTCTCCAAAGGTCAGGTCCTCCACAAGGGAATCTCCCTCAGCAGAGTCCCCCCTCAGGGGATGCATAACCTAGGGGAGAAGGCATTTGACAGGCATAAGAAAAAGAATTGTCAGAAGAGGAATCTGAAGACTCTTCAGTGTCCAATGTGGGAGGTTCAGTGGTCTGGGGCCTAGGTCTGATAACAGGAGGAATAGTCATGGGAGAAGCAGCAAAGGAAGGCCTAAGGGCCATACAGGCATTAAATAAGCCTTGAAAGAAGGCTTGCCAGTTAGGCAAGCTCTTGGTAGGTGAAGAGACATGTTTAGTTTTTTTGTTTTTTCCTTCAAGGAAGAAACAGGCCTAGAGGGCATAGGGCCCAAGGAGGGCCTTGTCTCAGCAGCTACAGAAGTGGAAGAAGGACCAGTCTGGACATCCGCAGCAAGCCAAGGTTCCCCCTCATCGGCACTTGATATCTGCATAACTTCCATGCATGTGCTTTCCGAACTTGGTTGCGTGGCTTCAGAAATGGTACCCACTATACCTAAGCCAGCTGGTTCCATACATTCCTCCAGTTGTACCTTGGCCACAGGGGGAACATCAGGTGGAAGAGGTGAAGTGGTAGTTTCAGGTTTTGAAACATTGGCCTTCTCTTTCAGTGGCTTGGTTGTATGACTGGACGGCCCTTCCATCCCCAGAGCCAGAAGTTTAAGTCCCTGGATTTCCAGGTAAATGTTAAGGGTACGCAGACAGCTGCAAAGGGTCTTCTGGATGAAGACTTAACAAATGTCTCAAGCCTTATGGTCATGGTTGAGCCCTAGGCAAAAGAGACACAGGTCATGGGCACCCTTATGAGGGATCTGAGGTCCACACCCTACACTTTCCTTTTCAGGATAACATGAACCTAGGCAGGCATGCAATGACCAAGAAAATAATAAGAAAAAGGCCCCAATGGGGTACTTAACTTTAATCGCAGGATCTGACAGCAGAGATGGCAGAATGAGCTGACTTTGATTGGCGGCAAAGAAGTTCTGAGGAAGGTATGTGCAGACGTCACTTTTATGGCCCATGTTCCATACTGTCAATGTCAGACATTCCACATACCTTGCAGTGACTAAACCTTTTGTATACTGGCCAGACGTTGAGTCGCTAGGCAGAGGATAACCCAAAGGTTAAGTATACAGCAACATAAGAAGAGGAGGACATCGCTCTATGACACAGATGATTTGGGTTCTATAAGCAGCTTGACTACTAGAACAGACTGGCCATGCAGAAGAATGGGAGTAAACAGCTGATGCTGGCCCATAATTTTAGGGAGAAGGAATGGGTATGACTTACTGAACTGCAGTCACCCAACATAGAAACTGTGCCCCGCAGGAAGCAGCTTATACAATATGTGCTTGGGCCCTGCCACGTCACATAGGTTTTAACCTTCATGAGGCACATGGGGGAATGTGCATACCATCAGGCTAAAACAGTGTACACTGTTGTGTCTGTGAGCATATATGTAGCCACAAGAGAAAAGGTATTGGCAACACAACACAAGAACCCTGGATGATCCTCTGACATGACTAGCGACAACCCTATAGAGAAAAACTGGTCTTACAAATTGCAGTAAGGCTGTTGGTTGGCAAGAGTGGAGAAAAAAAAGATTAAAAAAACTCTCACCTATGTGCTCAACTAATAAGAGCATTACCATTCATTTCAATAGGCAAAACTCCTTTCAAAGGCTGTGGATAGTCAACCTTCACGTAGCATCTACTCTGGCCTTTAGGTCAGGTACAGCAACAGACTATGGTGATGGTAGCTCAATGAGTATGACTTTAGGGATGCTTATATATATATATATATATATATATATATATACACACATATATATATATATATATATATATATATATACACACATATATATATATATATATATATATAATATATATATATACATACACACATATATATATATATATATATACACATACACATATATATAAACGCACACGCATATACACACACACATGCATTATATACATATAGACAGATAAAGAAATACGTGTGTGTGTGTGTGTGTGTATATATATACAGGGCCGGTGTTGGCATTCTGGGGGCCCCCAGCAAATGTCAAGTTGGTGGCCCCCCTAGGCACTTCCAGTATAAGTATCATCCTAACAATGCCATCCATCCTAAGCAACCCTTTATTTCATGCTGCAAACTTTTAGGAGTAGTATCCACAGACAGACCTGCAGCTACAAGCTTTTACATTACAACAGGCATATGTATCACACTATCACAATGTTGAGCTGTCTAACAAAGGGGCAGTTAGAGTTACTGGCACTTAGTTGCAACAGTGATACATTGCAACAAGTCATGTACAAGTCTGGACTTAAAGTGAAATGATGACTGGACCTACATTTCAACCCCCCCCCCCACACACACACACACACACACACACACACACACACACACGCCAGTCCTCACCTCCGAGTCCTTCTCCTTTTGGGCTCCCCATACCATCCACATTACTTTGTTCTTCCTTTTCTCACATTTTGCCTTACTCTAAGCTTTTTCAAGAAGCCATAACTTTCTATATGCTCTGAAGTGCATTTTACACAAC
Organism: Protopterus annectens; assembly: GCF_019279795.1. NCBI lineage: Eukaryota > Metazoa > Chordata > Ceratodontiformes > Protopteridae > Protopterus > Protopterus annectens. Next base: position 137,814,731 of record NC_056734.1, read on the forward strand.
CTTTTCATCCAATAATAGCTTGAACAGAAATTATGATTAAGGAAAGAAATTCACTGTTGTGGTTCAGCTTTAGTTTTCCTTGTATCCTTCAACACACCTTTCCTGAACAAGACAGCCCAGTAATAACCATTTAGGAAATAACTCAAGTCAGGGCCCAATAAGCCATAGGTTTACAGATGGTCTGGGATGCATTTTAGAGCATTTTCTCAACATTTTACTCTAATGGTTGCCTAAATAAAAATTATGAAGAAAAAATAATTTCAGTTTTATTTTTTTCTTTCAAGGCATAATTTGTGCCCAAGGCTTAATTTTCAAAGCTGACAAAATTGTAGCTTACAGTAAACTAACAAGCCAGTAGTTGTGAGAATATTTAAGTCTTATCTGGAAATACTGCCTACCTCCCTAACCCTCTAAAAAAGACAAGTCACTGCCTATGCATCCCTCTGGTGTTAGACTGGGATGAAAGCAGAAATTTAAATTGCCTTTGTCATATATTGCAACTGATGATATACATATACATATACATAGCATATTCTTCACCCCAGCCGTCAAAGGTAGCCACATGTATATGTGCCTAGTATGTGATTGTGAGAATGATTTCAGTAATATTCAAATTTGTTGCTCCTAGACAGTACACCTCTCTTACACAAGCTATAGTAACCTTCTTTGTACACCTCTGAGGTCTGTGAGAAACACTGCCCTCAGCTCAAACACAAGCTATAATGACTTCATGTGCACACCTCTAAGGTTTGACTGTGATGAAAATTAAAGATGTAATATCTACACAATCTCCAGCCCCTCATAACCCGTAGCAGCTTTATGTACACACACACATTTGAGCAGGGCTGGTTTTAGAATGGGTGTGGTTGTAAACAGAGGCTATTAGCTTTATCCTAAAAGGGTCATATCACAGCACCATTCAGGTTAAACAGCGTATTCAGAAAATTGATATATTTTTCTCCAACAAGCAACAGCTTTGGTGGGGGCCCCCACAGAGTCAAGGATGATAAAGGGAGTCCCCATTATCCATTTAGACAGTTTGGTGAGTGGGGGCAACCAGACTCCAAGAATATCTAAGTGTCTGAATGTTCTGTGATATATGTTATGTCTTACTTTCGAAATATAATTGCTTGTTAGCCACAGCAGTACTAGTTATGTACTTATTTCAGCAAACAGCAATGCCTTGTGCAACATTGGTACTGCCACACCAGATTAGTCACTGCTGTTTAGCAGTCGTCAAACAGCAGAAGCAGTAAGATTTATTTCATCGAGGAGTAATGCATACTTGTCACTGTCCCTACTTTCACAGACCTTCCCTGATTTTGTTCATACTTTTGCTTTATCCTTCGTAAAAAGTCTGATTTGCTGGTAAATCATTCAGGATTACAGTCAATCAATCCAGACATCTGAGTTTTATACTTATTGTCCAAAAATAGATGTTGATGCAAAATATGTTATGCTAGTAACTTTTTAGGTGAATTAGAGAAATATTTAAACATATTTATGATTCTGAGCGTTTATTCTATTATTTTTGGGATTGTACTGAATTCTTAAGCAAAGAAATTGAGTTATAGTATCTGGTGTTCTGGTATTAGTTATAAATCTACCTGAAAGAGAAACTATCCCTGATGATCGGAAGCATCAGCTCTTCATAAAATCCAACGTATGCACTGAGGTAAGTCACTATGGGCTGCTGATCCCTCTAGTGCGTATATTGTTCATGTTCATTATCATCTTCATCCTAACAGGATCATATCACAGCTGTTCATGTTAAAGAGCATAATTAGGAAATTAATGCATTTTTCATTCCTCATTTTTCCCCCAATCATCAGCAGCAGCTTTTGTGGGGCCCCCACACAGACAAAGATGATTAAGGGCCCCCCCTGCAGCCATGATTTTGCAGGGACTAAAAGATGGCTATGTAGTTAGTTTTAATGGAGAAAATGTCCAAAAGCAGGGTTTAACTAAGCCAGGAGCACTATGTCAGTAGTAAAATATTTAATGGCATTCTGATGCCTGTTACTTGACAAAACACCGTTACTACAACCGGAAATATCTTTGAATTTTAAAGGAGATATAAATAAGAGTTATTACCCTCATAGTTTATTAAGTGTGCAAGACTGCTGCACTAGCTTTTGTTGGTTTTACAGATGTGACAAAATATCAGGATAAGATAACTTGCTGTGGTTGGGGGCCCCCAGGGAACAGAGGGCCCCCAGCGACCGCAGGGTTCGCTGGTGCCTAAAACCGGCTATGTATATATATATATATATATATATATATATATATATATATATATATATATATAAATATATAAACAAACACACACACAGATATAGAGAGATGGACAGAGTGAGCAGCTACTGCAACAGTGATCATTCAGACATCTACTGTTACGTTAAGTTTACTTAGTCAAATGTAGTATGTTCATCACATTGATCGCTGCTTCAGCTATCCTTAGCTATATGGGTACATTAACCTAGTTTACTACATTTGGGAGGTTGAAGGAGAACAGTCCGGAAGCCCCTGGAGAATGGCCTTTGCAAAGCCTGATCTACACGTAGAGAAGGAATCAAGCTTATAGTGTTTTGTAAAAACATGTACAGAGGACTTGCCTTAAGTTGGTCGACTAACACACAACATACATCAACATCCTTAAGGTAAACCACTCTATGTCAAACTGAAACTTTGATAACTTAGTACTCACATTTACACCAGGGAAGAACCTCAGTGCATGCAACTTGAAAACATTGTTTTTTTAGCAGGGGGGAAGCCGCCCTGCACCCACCACACACTAATATATACTAACTCTGAGATCACACAATCCTTGAGGAAAGGGAATATTGCCCTGCCCTGCCCTACCCAGGGATTGTTGATCTCACACACCTGCCGACCCATCTGTGTAATCAACCAAATGTGACTAAACTCCCTGTCAACCAAACCAACAGAACATGTACAGAGGGCCAAGTAGAATCCATCCCTGATAGAGTGGGCCTTGGCCCTGCTTAAAATAATTTTGTTCTGGGTAATGTAACAAAAGGTAACAGCCTGAGACAATCATATGGAAATGGTCTGTTTTGACATAGGTTGTCCCTTCTTACCTTAACAAGTAAAGAAAGACTGATCTTAAGATCTGAAAAATTCAATTCTGTCAAGATAGTACCTCAGTTATCTGTGGACATCCAAGGTGTGGAGCATTCTTTCTCCCTTAATTTTGGGTTCAGGAAAGAACATGGGGAGATGGATAGTTTGGCTGAAAGTAAACTCAGGTATCACATCAGGCATAAAAGGATTAGACCTCAAACAAACTGTGTCCTGTGGAAAATATGGTAGGGTTGACTCACCAGAAGAGCTTGTGACTCAGATACCCCTCTTGTAGAGGTCATAGCAATCAGTAAAACTGTTTTCCATGTTAAGAACCTGAAGCCATTCAGGTTGTTCAAACAGAGCTCGTGTTAGCTCTCCAATACCAAATTAGGATCTCAAAGAGGGGCTACCAGTTTTCTTGGAGGCTTCTTACTCAAATCCATGGGCAGACATGCTGAAATGACTGACAAATGAATCACGACAAAGGAAAAAAAGAAAGACCATAGGACAGTAACTCACACAAATATTATGAAACCAGAGAACAACTAGGCCTGAATGGGTGCTGGTTATGTTTTTGACACTAACTAGGAAACCTTTTCCATTTGCTAATGTACGATTTTCTAGTAGCAGGTTTTGTTGCCTCCATTAATACTTGCAGCAAGTCTTCAGTAAAGAGGTGCCTAAAAAGAATTAAGACCTTATCATCCAGGCAGTCAATTAAAGTTGACTCGCGACAGGTATATCAAATACCCCCTATGGAGAGTAGATCTAGTCTGTGAGAAAGCTTGTGGTAATTGCCTATAGCCATTTGTAAAAGAAGGGAGAACCATGGTTGTCTGGGCCATAAGAGAGTCACCACAATAACCTTGGGAGATTCCTTATGAATATTCAGAAGTACCGAATATATTAGCTGAAAGGGTTGAAAAGAATACAGGAACATTCCTGTGCTATGAAAAAGAAAAGAAAAGGCATCTGTCTTTCCTGGCCTACTTGTATGGAGTCCTGGAGTAGAATAATCTTGCCAGCTGATTGTACAGAAAGAGGCAAAACAATCTACTTTGAGGAACTCCCTGGAGATGGATAAAATCTTGAAGACCCCCAATCTAATTTCAATTTGTGAGGGTCTTCCCTTGTGCTACTCAGCTTATATGCCACACAATTTTGATCTGATGGAATGTAGGATGCCTGTAGAGTGAGACTGCTGTAAAGTTGCATCCCAAGCTAACATGGACAACCTGCAAAGGGGGTATGACTTAGGTCCTCTTTGCTTGATGATGTACCACGACTGGTACTGTCGGTAAAAACCTGAAGAGGTCCCTGGGGATCAAATATGATTCAGAGAGTTGGAGTGCCTTAATCAGGACAAGCATCTCCCTTACGTTTATGTGGTTGCATCTCTCCACGATATCCCAAGCACCTTGCACTTTTAACCCTCCTGAAATTGCTCCCCAAACAAAGAACAAGGTGCCTGTGGTTACTGACTGCTTTGGAACAGGGAGGAAGAGGAGGAGACATGGATTTAGGGATATCTGTTGTCTCCACCAAGTGATTTCTCTTCTGACAAACCCCAGCAATGGAACTTGAAAAGGCAAAGTATGTGGATGCTGGGACCAAAGAAACTACAGATTCCACTGTCTCTCTCTCATGTGGAATCTTGCTATGGGTATCATGAGAACTACACAAACCATGAAACCTAAAATCCAAACGTATTCTTCCCACAGTGAGCAAAGTTTGAGTAGATACTGATCTATTTTTTTCTGTGCCAGAAAAACTCTGAACTGTGGTGTCTAGAAGACATGCCAGACATTCAATTTTATGAGAATGTGTCAAGAAAGACTTTTGAATGTTCCTTTGTAATCCCAGCTTGTGCAACAGATCTCTCATCCAAAAGAGAGATTCCTGACACACTGAAAAAGACTGTACAAAGATAAGCAAGTCGTCTAAATATAGAAAGATGTTGATAGTTTGTAGCCTGCAATGTCTGGAGCTAAACACTTTGTGAACACACACAGTGCGGTGGATAGTCCAAAGGGTAAGGCAGAGAACTGAAAATGTGATCCAGACACACAAAACCTTAGGAAACACATGAAGTCTGGATGAATAGGGATGTAATGATAAGCAACTTTTAAATTTAGTGTTACCAGGAAACTTAAATGAGGAAGAAGAGGTAACAGATTGTGAGCTGACATCATTTTGAACCTGGCACCATCAAGTACAGATTTAGGAAAGAAAGATCCAGAACTAGTCTCTAAACATTTGTTTTCTTTGTCACTAAAAAACATCCTTAGAAAGAAAAAAAACTTTCCCACTTGGGAAGCAGAAGCTGGTTCTGTCATTCCTTAGGATAGTGTGGAATGAAGGACAGTAGGAAATAAACAGTATGGTCTGGAGGATGAGGAATTACCCCCCTGGAAAGGATGAATTTCCTCCCACTGCCAGCTGTACCCTTGATGAATGATCTTCAAAACCCATTTACCTGAAACTATCCGTTGCCAAAGAGAAAAGTGGACACATACTTTAAGGAAGACAAAAGGTGATAACCATGTCTTTTAAATAGTCATTCTGACTTACTGGACTATCCTTCATTTTAGGAGTTTGCAGAATTCTTCGTGCTCCCCCTCTTGCCGTTTCTTTTTAAATGTCTGCTTACTTGCATTTTGTTGAGATGGTTTGTATTGCTTCTTACAAAAACTGGATGAGGAGTTAGAGAATCAGTTTTAAAATTTGGAAAAGGAGGTCTGAAAAATCTTTCCCTGTATCAGCTTATCTCGTTCATCACACATTTTAAGGCCAAAAAATAAATCTCGATCCAGAGAAGAATTTAAAATCTCAGTTTATCATCTGGGAGGGTCTGAAAATGCAGCCATGCAAACCTCCTCAAAATAGTACCAGTGGCCACTGACTTTAGCAGTACACACACACACACACACACACACACACACACACACACACACACACACACACACACACACACACACACACACTGTATACAACAAGCTGTGCCTTGAACAACAGAAGTTATTAAATTATTTAAAGCAGATTTCTGCTCACAATAAGAAACTGCAGACAAAACATTTCTTGGACTTTCACAATTAGGACAAGCCTAAACATATGAGCCTAACAATACAAAACTTTGATAAATCAAAGTTGCAGAAGCATAGATTTTTTTTCACCATATGCATTAATAATCTTCTCATCCTTATCAGAAATTGTTGGATTGTAATTAGTCTTTCTGCTACTAAAAGCATAGTTAAATAAACTTATAGCTACTAGATCAGGTATAGGGAGTGTGTATTAGAACCTAAAAGACTGAGGAACTTCATACATGCTATCTTAGGAGCAGCTGCCTGTCAAGAAATTGCAGGCAGTAACACACATCCTCCAAAGGCAAACAAAACTGGAGGAATGGATGAAGGTTCTGAAAGTTCAACCTGTAACAGTTCATAGTATTTTCTGACGGAATGAGAAACATCTGTCTTCTCCCACTGAAAATAGCCTCAGAGAAAGAGGAAACCCTACAGGGAGAATCAGAAACTGTACTCTCCTGTGAGTCTGAAGCAGAAATTTGAGGAGAAAAACCCTGAATCTGTCCCCTTCATCCTCCTGTCCAGATTCAGAATCTTGAATCTCTTCAGGAAAGGAAGTATTGTTTTGTTTTTTTTTTTTTTTTTACCAGAAACCATCTTACAAGAAGGATCAAAAGCCTGAATTTAACCCAGAGTCAGACCCAGTCAACTACTCCTGTCTAAAGAAATTTGAGGAGTAGATACATGCTTAGTTTTCCATTTCTTTTTGACAAGAAAAATGGGGCCAACGGAGTTATTAGTGGGAGCAGGGATGGGCACAACATTCTGACAAATTCCTCTTATGACAAACATTTAACATTCTGAAAAACATTCTTCTCCCAGGACAGGCAAGAGTGGATCTCGTTTGCCCACTTAGGGGACCCCAATAGTTGTACAGGATGTGGCTAACCCCCACTCCACACTGACTGTTTAGTGCTGTAACAGGGATACCAAGTAAAGGACGAGTGGTTTGAGGTACAACAAATAGCCACAGCAGTCACTCACTTGCTGCTGAGGCAAACTGTTAGCCTGCTGTAATGGCAATTGTTATTTGCTTAGCTTTTTCTTTTTATGGCTGGAAGAAGGGCAGAATGTGGGACTGACAGTTTGCTACATGGTCAAGCCAAAAATGGTGCCTCTTTCTCCAGGGAAAACGAGCTGCAAATGCCGGTAAAAATAAAGTCTTTAAAAGTCACTTTTTTCCCAACAAACACAGTAAAAAGCACTTTAAAACACTATGCCAGCCTCACAAATTAAAATAAATAGAATTTCTCCACAGAAAAAAAATGTTTTTCAGTTACTTTAAACAATTTTTAAACTGTCAGGAAAAAAGATGGTTTCTTTTTAAAAGTACAGTACAGTCTCATAACAGAGCATTCAAACACAAACTCCTAGCTTTAAAATAACTTTCTAAAAAAGTATAAATAAGCAAAATTATTAAATGGAAGTTTTTCCATAAAGAAAACTTATCTGCCCAGCAAAGGAAAAGAAAAAAACATCAATCCATTAAAGCCTCAGAGAAGCCTATTCTTCATCAGCAAGAATTAAAGGGCTTGACATCCAAACGTGTCTTTTAGTCAGCTCAGCTCGAGTTGCCTGACATTTTGGGTGCATGGGGGGTACCCTAAAACTTTGGAAGCTGTCCGTCTGTTAAATCCTTGGCAAGATACAACTCATATAAGCTAATGCTTCTGCAGCAGTTAACATGATGAACATCTGGGATTTGATATCCCTTTTGGCCAAAGTGGCTGAAGTATTCTTACTAAATCAGTCCAGCACTGACTTTCCTGTCATTTGGTGAGAAATTCTTGGTAGCACACCTATGGGCTTCCTTAGTGGATTCCACTGACAGCACTGTAGGGCTCACCACTGGGTTTTTGTTAAGTTTCTTATGGGATTTCAGCACCCCATTGAAGTGGCCAGACTTCCTAGGAACAATGGGAAGGGAGTCATGGTGCTGAGATGTTCTCAAACCCATCATCCAAGATGACAGGAACTGGAGAAATTACAAAAGGTCTAGGGGTAGGAAGGTTCAAAAGCTCTGTTTCATAAGTCTGACAATTAGAAAATTCCAGAGAATCTCAAATAAATTTTTTCTTCATCCTGTGAAGGGTGTCACCAAATGATAAATCCCCAGGAGACAAAACTGAGGATAACATGTTATCAAATCTAAATCTTTAAAAGTTTGAGGAGGAAGGTGTTTCACATGGGCCAGTTAATTTTTATCCTCAGATTCCAAGGAATCTGAATCTTCCTGGGGGGAGGGGTGTCCTTTTCCTTTTCCCAGGGACATCCGTGGCACTGGAGCGTTTTGCAGGGGGGGGGCTACCTGGTCTTCATAAAATCCATTCATTCCTTGGTCAGCCTGACCAAGTCTTATGAAGTGACCTAGGATGACCTGGCCATGAGCTGAGACCGTGAATGCTGGGACAAATCAGAGGGCCTCAAGTTTGGATACCTATGGCCTAGGGGCCTCAGGTTGCAGGTGGGTAGCACAACCTCAATCTGGCTCTCAGGGAAATCCTCCCCAACAATAACCAAAGGGATACTGCCCTCACCTTTAGTAACCAGAACTCAGACATTGGAAGCAATGGCCTGCTGAATGGCTTCAGACCCAACAGACACTGTGTCTGGTGTCAGACTGTGAGGAGTGGGCCCGAGTCATCGGTGCCTCCAGAGAGGTACTGCCAGATGTCTCTGGTCTAGAAGGTGTCAAACAAGGGGATGCAAAGGGAACTCACCTGTGTCTGCATAATCATGTTTAGGCAAGGGTCTGGACAAAATGTCATCAGAATCCACAACGTCCCTTTTCTTCAGATGGTTATCCTTTAATGCTCTTGGGAAGACAGCCTGGGAATCAATGGACATTGATGCATGCAATGGACATGCCTTACTAGATTCCTGTTAGATTCCACATGCAAATGAGTGGCTCAGCCCTATGTTTACTGTTTTTTCTAACCGAACCTCACACAAATACTGACAGCTAGAAAAATCATGCCAAGGGCCTAGCAATGAGAACAGATATCTTTGTCGGGAATGTGCTTCCCACATGGAAAACATTTATTTTTTTTAATATTAACAAGAAAATTTATGTCCAACAGGGTACTTATCTGAGGTAACTGGAGCTCTGTTAATTCATGCTGACAGACAGACAGACTAACGATGTAAAGTAAAGCAGTGTTGAGAATTGGACTACACGACAAGAAAGAACTGAAGATGGCACCAGCTGATCCCAATTTTATATCAACTTCCAGATGTTGGTTTTCATGGATGTCCACCAACAGGAGATGCTGAAGAGAGTCTAGTATTCTGGACAGCCTCAGGCTTCTGCACAGCAGGAAGATCCAAGATTCAGTACTGCAACATTGACTCTCAGAACTATTACTAAATAAGAATTTTCAACAGCTTGGAACAATAAATAATACGCAAATATGTGCAGTTAAATCAGTTAATGAAAAAAGCACACAAACCTAAAGTGAACTGCACAAACTGAATGAACCTTTTAGATGACGAAGACCAGTGGCAAAGCACAGCAGAAAATATTTAAGTTACAGTATTAGGAAGACAGAGAAAAGACGGAATTAAGGACAGCAGAATAACCACCTTAATAAGTACAAATTAAGTTATGCCAAAGCTGCAGTTCTAGTTACTTTGGAGGTGACTTATTGGGACTATTTTGAATGCCTATCTGGAATGCACTGCTTGTCACCAGATTTGTCTGTGGCTTTAGGCACATAGACCACCCCCTAACTAATAGCCTAGACCTATGTGGAGTTTGCTTATATCTGATACTACCACACAAGAAGAGACACTCAGAAGTACTGAAAAGTTTATGGGCAAAATGTAGTTTCATTACTAACAGATGATGAACAACACTGATACCTATTTTTAGAACTAATTCCCTTTTCATGACATGAAAGCTGGGATAAGTGTAATTTCTCGTTTTCAATATGACTTCATTACAATTTACTAATGCATTTATATAACATACAGACAAGACACTCATCTATTATTGCTGCAAAATTAAAGCAGTTCATGCAGACGTGAACAATGCTGGATTCTATGAGATAACCAAGGGTGAACTGGGCAGTTTTGTTGTATGCTTGCTTGAGTTCACGCCTTAGAATAACAACCCCATAAGAAGCTGGGCAGAGAAAAGAAGGAACATTAACCAAGATAGGCAGAGGGGAACAGGGATGGCAACAGGTGCCAATCTGATCGTAAACACCTAGCACTAGCTGTAAGAAAGGCAGAGCCTTGCAAGCTCTGTCAAGTTTTTTTGTTTGGTACTAACAACAATACTGCTCTCATGTGAAGATCAAATTTTAGCTGGTTGTCAGCAAAGTGGCTGAAGCTGCACTGATCTCTCTACTAGTTTTGGTCGAGTTAGCACTGCGATGACTGCACTGTTGTCCGAAGGAGAAATAGCTCCACAATCATTTAGGTAGAGCTTGGATGTCAATAACATGCATTTTATTTAGCTGTTAAGATGAAGTTCTTGGGCAGCAGGCCATGCCTGCAAGGTATGGCAGCCATGCTGTATTTCGCTGTTGATATATTCAGCAGCAGTATCTGAAATAATTGGCAGTGGAATCAGTATAATGAATGAGTTTTCACAATAAATGAGCATGTCACTTATAAAAACTGTAAATAATAGTCTAGTTCTGGGGTATCATCCAAGCATTCAGTGTTCAAACAGCAGCTTTGACACCAGAAAAAGCCAGGTAGGAGAGAATGGAAGTGAGCTACTGACACTGGCTTACCCGTTCTGGTTGGCCATTTACTACCATACAATCACAGACTTGCACAGTACAGAAATGACCAGGACTGAGGATGTGAGCTTGGCCATCCTTAGCTGGTAATAGTTGCTCTCTTACTGTGTGGGTGAAGGCATGCACTGGATGCCCTGAGGTGATGCAGATGCTCACACCAGCCATCAGGGGCATGGCCAATGCGTCATAAAAATGCCTTCATGGCTGCGATGATGGTCCGTTCTGGCTAGCTGTCATCTCTGTGCTGGGGATAGCATTACAGGGATAGAATGCATTCAAAACTGATAGCGGAAGCTTGATGCCTGGCAGTTATGGAGGAAAACAAATAAATCCCCCCAGCCAAGTAAGGCTGCTTTTTGCAGTACCATGACTGGGTCTGATGCCATGCTGTAAATCTAACAATATTCAGATTTATGGGATACTTTTTTATAGGAATTTATTGAGCAAACAACAATTCGAATATACATACATATATACATATGGAAATGCCACACAATAACATACTTGATATTAGTCATATATAAAGAGAAAAACTTGAACAGTTAACCATAACCACACTAAAAGAAAGTCTCTAGAATAAGCAATGCTTATAAATACATAGAGGTAGACAATTGTCTTGCATCTAATCTTATATACAATTTAACAAGCATTCCTAGTTACAACTTACTGACAAACGTAAAAAGTTCTACTATTCATTTTGATTTCCTCATTGACCAGTCTGAATGCTATTTTTTTTTTTTATTCCCCGTACAGAGGTCCTTCAAGGAAAACAGCTTTGGGGTTTTCCACTTAGAAGCTACACAAGTACAAACTACAACAGCCACAATAACCAAAAGGACAAACTGTATTTGTCTTTGAAGTATTAACACTGAGCTGGGAAAGAAGAAAGATTTTATCATCCATGGAATATGTAAATTAATTCTCCCATAAAGCACTGACCAGAAGCTGCCCAATAGCTTATTTGCCAAGGCACACACCTGAACTTTATGATTTTGAGAGGGATCTGAATTTTCACATGCATCGCAACTATAGGAATGTATGAATTCAAGGTGCAGGCTGAACTCAAGTGTTTAACAACTTCTGAAAACCTAGTATATAAATTTTTCATGAAAATAAAGCACACGTTTAACTTTTTAATATAGAGTATACTTTCCTTTGACACACTGGGATTAAGTTTATTACAAAAATTCTGAAAATCAATGCATAATTTGTTTCTGTCAGGGAAGAGGATAATTTTATAAATCAATGATGCTTTAAATAAATGTTGATTACCTTGGACCCCAGCTTCAATTCTGCATTAATCCAAAAAGGGAAAAAAGTGCTTTGGATATATTGCCCATATTCAGAAGTTAAAATTACATGGCTCAGACTTGTGTAATGTCAAATATCAACATTAGGCATATTCCACTTTTTTTAAGGTATCAAATGATCTTACTTTATTTTGATTATATTCCACTTCCACAAGTTCGTGCAACCATAATAATGCCCTACTCTCCCAATCCGGTAATGGTACTTTTGCAGAGCCTATACCCCAATGAGGAAAGCCTGAGAGAGGAACTGCTGTACCTCAAACATCCTTTGAGTGAAAATTATTATACAGGTGCCTTAAAGCACTGTGTGCATGCAAAAATGAGTCCCACTCTGTCAAAGAATTCAGTAATTTAGTAGGGTACCAACTAAGTGCCCAAAGAGAATGACACTTTAGGAGTTTATCTTCAATTTGTGCTCAAAATGGGGGATTATTCTGTTGTATTGTAAACAAATTATATAAAGGAAAAACAGCCTGGACGTATCTTTTAAACTCGAGAAGCTCAAGACCAAAATCAAACTGATTGGCATAAGTAAAAAATAAGGGTCTATATTATAACATCGAAGTCTCAAAACTTGCACTGTTACAACATCAAACCCAAAACCACGAAAGCATAAAACCCTGAAAACTGAAAACACCGATTTTTTTCCCTGGGAAAAAAAATCGCTGTTCCAGTACAAAAACACGAAACACACAAGCTGTTTCTCATGCAGGGGGCTTTGCCCCCATACCCCCCAACGTGGGGGGCTGTGCCCTCCACACACACCCTACTTAAATACACAAACTCTGAGATCACACCACAGTGGAGGAAATAGCGAAGCTGCAGAAATGGCCCACCAAATTCTTTCCCTGGGAAAGAATTCGATGTTCCGCGGCTTCGATATTGTCAGTCTTCGAGGTTTTGGGTTCGATGTTATAACATTCGAAGTTTTGAGACTTTGATGTTATAATATAGGCCCAAAAATAAGAGACTCTGCACCTTTTAGTATCTCTAATATAACTAGGTATCAGATTTACTATTTTGTTTAACCATATATTACTTTTGGGAACTGGAATATGTTGAAAAACAATGAAAAATAATGGAATCACGAACTGTAGTTACCTGCCCATTTAATTGAAGACAAACATTTCTAGCTATGAAAAAATATAAGCTTTCTCCCAGATCTGGTTTCAAATTAAGTTTGAGCATTTTAGTGTATCCAAGATGTAAGAAAATACCCATATACTTGGGGATGATGGAAACCAAGGAATAGGAGATGATCCAGTATCATAAGCATATGAATTAAAAGGAATGACTCCTAACTTACTAAGACTCCACCTAAGCCCTGTATGGTTACCAAAGGTTTCTATTAGGTCCAAAAATAGTGGGAGCTCGTCTCAGGGATTTTGAAATAATAGAAGACAATTAAATGTAAACTTTATGACTAAGTTTTTATAACCCTCAGAATTCAGCCATTTCAATCCTGGGATTTACAAATAATCCAGTTAAAGGGCTTGACCACCAACAGAAAAAAGGGGTGAGAAGGGACATCCTTTTCTAGTAATTCTTTCTAAAGAGAGTTCTTCTAAGAGTAGATCATTTTTAATACTCTACATTTAAGGGAGCTATTAAAGAATTGTACAGCCCTAATAAAGCCCAGAGGAAACTGCAGACTTCCCACATAGATTTATGAAATACTGCAGCAGCAGCTGGTGAATGATCACCTTTATGAACTGGTAAAAGTAGTGTTTGTTTCCTTATGGCGAGAACCTGACCTTCTCTGACACAGTTATTTATTTTTAAGGAAAAATTAGCTGAGATCTCCAGAAATTCTCAGTATAGTCAGAGGCAAAAGACTTGAGTTTATTCAAAAAATTTGAATACCAACTCAGGTAGCTAGTACAGTGTGTAAAAGGCAGTAGCTGGGAATAATTAGGCAAACAAATTCATTCTGTTGTCACATACTGAGTTTTTAACACATTCATTAAAGTACTAGAGAAGTGAGGAGCAACTTCATTGTCAGTTAAGTAAGGAACGTGTAATGTTGACATACATTCGGGATGCAGCAGCTTATCAATGCTCAAGTCATGTGGAATACTGGAATATGGATAGTAGTAGTATTCAAGAAAGTTGTTTTACTAGCTAGTACTATAGACTTCACCCACTTACATGATTCAGAGTTTTTCCTTTTTCTCCCCTACTTTCATCCTTACAGCCATCTCAGTGATGCACGTCCTTCTTAGGGTCTAAAAACCACTTCAACCTATGGCCAGATTAATAACTCTTTGCTAAGGCCAGCGATGATCCTAAGGGTATTTCCAGGGGGCACACTGTCTAACATCCACCCCACCCAAGTTTTCACATTAAGCCTATTCCAAAGTGTTCTCCTCCAGCTAGATATATGACCTGACAACTTCCGTGGGGTCATGCATTGGACAGACTGCACCATTCTACTCCTCACCTCCACAAGAAAATGACCTCAGCATGTTCCTTTGCCCCTCAGCTGTGGCACATTGAGGAAGGCATCCCAGCCTCAACCAGGAAGCTCCAAATGCTGTGTGTGCCCATGCCCCCCCCCCCCCAGGATGGGTGTGTCCATTCTCCCTGCCACTCTATCAGTCTCCCTGGCTGCTAATTTGTAGGGTGTGTGCATCATGTGAAAGTGTGTTTGTGACTGCTTGGGTATTGTTACATAGCAGGTCAAAAGACCTCTGGATACAGCACTAACCCATCAAATAATCAAGGTATTCATGAACAGATCAGTGGATTTCTGGGTATAGCAGTAACCTATCATGCAACCAATGTCTCTGTGGTGCTTCACAGGAGCCTTTCATTAGTGTGGAGCTGTGGTTGTGGCATCCCTGGGTGTCTCTGTACAGCAGATCAAAGGACCTCTAGATATAAAAGTAGCCCACAAGATAATTAAGTTATTATTTAGTCTAGCTGGATAACAGATTAGGAGACCTTATGGATACAACAGTAACCCACCAGACAACTAAGGTCTCTACAGTGGGTGACAGAAGGGTCTGATCACAGTGTGTAATTGTGACTGTGGACACCTTGTTCTTGCTCAGCAGATTAGCAGGCATTCTGCTTATAAAATTAAAGCAAGAGATACTTGACTTACTAGTAACTTACTGACAATTCTGGACAAGACAGTAAAGGCAAATATATTAATACTGTTTTAATATGACTTCTAAAGAAAGACAGTTCAGCACAAATTTCATAGATAATTATTAGACTGTGACTAATAGTCTAATCAAACAGCAGTGTATTTTATGCCAGATATCTCTAATAAAATAAACCAGTTTGGTGACACAGAGGTTTTTGCTCTGAGGGGGGCCCAGCCAGACCAGGTTTGACTAGAAGGCTTACATGCTGGAGGAGGTGGCAGGGATGGCAATGAGCGATGCCAGGTCAAAGAACTGTGATAGGGGACAATGAAGAAGTGATGCCCAGTGGACAAGTGGATTTTTCAGCTCCATATGGCCACTTTTTAGTTTAACTAATTTTCATTTGATTGGTTAAATGGGCAATGTCTAAATTTTTTAGCTATAATCTCATACTTGAACTGCATTACACTCTTATCAATTCTGACATGAACTTTGCATATAGTTGTATATTTTTCTCCTGTAAATTATCTCTATTTTCGTATTCTGATTTATTCCCAAATGTACAGTGCTTAGGTTTAAAGACTTTGACAAACACAGACTAACTGACAGCGGCACTGTGGCATAGTAGTTAGCCCTGCTGCCTCAAACGAACTTGGTTCTCCATTTCAGTCCCTGATCAGTTTGCCTTCAGTGTGGATTTTTTATGTCTTCACTGTGACTTTTTGGGTTTTCACTGGCTGCACTGCTTTCCTTTCATATCCCAAGCAAATGCCATAGGTGAAACGGAAATCCTCAGAGTTTCCCAATACGTATGTGTGTCATGTGGTAGTAGGTTTGTGTGCCCTGTGATGCACTGACATTTTATCCTGGATTTGTTTTTATGTCATGCTCACAGTGAATTCCTGCAAGTACTCCAGCTCTTCCATGACCTTAAACTGAATAATGTGATATCAGAAAATGAAACAAGCAATAATGTCTTATACTGGTGTACATTATTGTGAAGATATAATACATGCCCACAGATGTTCTTTGGCCTGACACTGCAGGGAGAGGGTCTCCACACCCTGTAATGGTATTATTTCCACAACAACACACAACCTGTCAGGCATTACTGCTTGACCTTCCACAGCTTCCTTGACAGAATTTCCGATGTTAGGGTACTGGGCTTCTTTCCTCACTTTTTCATTTTTTTATCATTAAGTACTGGATGGTAAAGGTACATCCAGTTTTCAATCTGAATTGTCTTTTTAAGAAGGTCTGCATATCACTGGTATTCTTGGATACCTCCATAACAGGACTATAAAGAGAGTTACAGAGTTATTCCAAATATCTCAAACATGGATGTAAAATAAAAATGGCCGCATAACGGAACCCTACTGTGCCCCAAGCTGTGATCCTTATCTGTGCAAAAATCAAAATTTCATCATACTTTTGGACTTCTGCTTCAGAGGAAGACAGGCATTTTGCTTACATTGAACTTCTTTGGTATATGAATTAGCATGAAGTTATTTGCTGTGCTTGATACTTACAGACATGGATACAGAGTCACTGCTTCTTGCAATTTCAGCAGCTTTTTCAAGTATCTAGAAAAAAAAAAACAACAAGGTTTACACAAGAAAAATCAAAGAATTATACTACAAAATTGTTATACATTTTTGCAGACTTTTGGCATACAAAGAAGCTACATTCCAAATGTCAGCAAAACATTATATAATGCATAAAAAAATTAACACAGCACACTAACATTAACCCAACAGTCTGTAATTAATAAAATACGCATCCTTAATAATCCTGTCTATTTAAAAACACAATTAATGAAGTTCACTTAGCCGGTTTATGAAAACTCAGCTCAAAGGCGTGTCTTTTTAGGCTCTTACTTAGTGGATATTTAATTTTACACTTGCCATCCACAAGCAGTGAATGAACATGCAGCAGTAACACAAATCAAAATGTCCGTTTAAACATTTTCAATACAAAGTGCACTTTTCTAATTCTGGATGTACTCTCTGACAACAGTCTACTTGACTTTTGTTGTCTGGGTCATAATCTGAGGCTTCAGGTATAAGCAAAATGTAACAGGTTATGCAGCTGTAAGAAATTATGCATGAAGTAGAAGGCAAACTATTTCATTCTAGAAGTGGGCAGGTTTTCTATTTAGCTGAAGAACATATTTTGATTTTTTTTTCCCAAAAGGCAAAACCATAGTAGTCTTGAGCTATTTTATTCAGTTGAGGTTGAGAGGTATACTCTGATCGTGAATGAAGACAGGTCCACAGAAAACTTATTTTATCATAGTCTAAACATATACTTAAAGCCAAAGAAAGACTGGCACCAAAACAGCGTCAAAACACACAGTCTAGATGAAACAAGTCACGCCTCCACTGAACACACTAAGTTCCGGGACACTACTAAACAAGCCACGTGCACGCATAAAGCCAAATACCTCAAATCAAATCTCCCTTCTTTACTTCAACAAACAGTTCTGCATGAAATAAGCTACACCTCCAGCAGAAATCCATCAAAACGGCTTTTATTTATTGGCCATAGTCCTTGGTATACTGGGAATACATTCTACCCTTCAACTTTTCCAGAATCACAAGCAAACAAATTGCATGTCTACTAAAAGAGAGATTCCTCTGGATTTTCCCTTTGGTCCTAATAACGTCTGCCTTTGCTTTTCCTATCACTAAAGATATTGTAGGGCACCCAAGTATATGACAAAGTTCAGACAGTTTGGGATATCTGACATGAGAATGACTGCACAGGTATTTTATACACCAAAGGACTTCAAAGTCCCTTATCCCAATTGGGAAGTAGGTGCTGTAAAAGTGAAGGGAAATAAAGAGGAAACTAGAATATGTATTTTGGGAGTATTCAGACTTGAGTCATTTCAAAGACACTTTAGCATGATTCTAAAGAAATGTTAGAGGAACAAACTGTAGTAACTAAAGAGATGGTTTTGGAGTTATGTTTAGGGCTAGTAGTGCCAAGCCACAGTAAGAGATGAAGATTAATGCTATTGACAGCAAAAAAGGAGAAAATAGAAAGTAAAGGCCAAACCATTTGTACTGAGCATTGCAAAATAATTTAAAGCAAAGGGAACATAAAGTGCAGAAAAATAACTGGCATTTTTGGAATCAATATATACAAAATACTAACCACGAATGACTAATATGATGCTGTAAGTGTATCATACTTAAGTGTTTTCTTTACTCAAAGGGTTATCTTTACTTGACATGTCACGTTTCTGTGAAAAGAAAACATGTTCCAAAACAACAGCCTTTAAAACATTTAGATTTTCAGAATAAAAAGTAGAAACATGTCATGTCAAAAGACTTCCCATTACATGACGACAAATGCTGCAGACATAGTACTATGCTTCTCTGATGACAAATAGCCCATATGAGCATGTCAGAGCATTCACTACTACTATAATATTGCAAAGATAAGTTCTGATGGCTGTATATGCTACACTAATATTGTTAAGATTAGGGCAAACAATTTTGCACATGTAACAGCTGCCACAAGTGCCTTCCTATGGCCTAATGCTCAACCTCACCCATACAGAGGAATTAAAGTGTCTGGGAATAGGGTTAACACCTGTCCCTGAAGGACAGTCCCTATATGAGCACTTGTAGCCAGTTAAAAAACAAATGAAATGACAAATGTACCATGAATTCAGGACAAAATATATTTCTAAGTTTCCTCAAATAGCTTGTCCTGCGATTATAGGGCATTTTTTTTAGTTTCCTCAGAATCACCTTAATGTGATTCAAAACAATAAAAATAACTTAAAATCAGCAACAGTACATTTATTTAGCATCATTGTAAAATTCACTCCTTACCACTTGTTGCGCAAATAGTTTGTTCTGCAAAATGTCTTGTTTCCCTAATGTCTCACTTTGGGCATATGACAAGAAAACAAACCTAGCTGTAAAACAACTGGTTACAAATGTTTTCCTCTTATGGAAAAAAAAAAAAAACAGAACTATGAGTAAGATGTGAATTCAAGAATTTGTCTAGTAAACACATTTCAAACATCCTTTAACTATCTTAAGCAGATACTCAGTGTGAACATTGTATTTGGACAAAAAAGTAAAATGAACTTGCGTTTCACAGACATGATTACTACTACTATCACAGTTAGCAAATTGTCTATATTCTGCATCATTTCGTAAAACTTCCTGGATTGGTTTGCTTACATGTTTTATAGTAAGCAGATAAAAAAATACTATAACAAATGATTACTTAATATTATAAAAGGTAACAATTCTACTGGAGAAGCTCTCTACGCTAACTGCACAGCCAAACTTTGGAATTCACTTCCTCTAAATATAAAAACAATCACAAACACAACAAAGCTCAAAGACATTTTTAAAACACACTTACCTGGATATGCTCTTGCTCTAATACACCCTAACCAAAAGAGCTTCTATCTTAACAGGGCCAGGATCTTCTTTAATTTTTTTTTTTCAAAACACCTAATACAGAACTACTCCTATTATAACTACCATATACATCTGCTATAGTTTTCTTTTTGTAACTTATAATCACTGAATAATGTTAAACTGAAATGTTACATTCTAGATAATTGTCTTACCTTGTATTTGTCATATGTTGTCTACCTTATCTGTATCATAAAAAAATGAATTACTGTTTAACACAATGTTGTATTAATGTCGGTCAGATTTTATGTGGAAATGTTCTCCCAAGGCCTCAGCTGAAAAAGGACACTTTGTCCAGTTGGACTTTTACCGGTAAACACATGTAAAATAAAATAAATAAAAATAAATAACCTCTTCTACAAATATCTCTGACACCAGAAGCTTCCTTTAAAAAGGCTTCCCTCAAACTACAGACAATATGTGCTTTAGACCCATAGAGAAAATACTTAAATCCAAAAAAAATAATTGAGGTTGCATGAATACTGTATGTGAAATTGAACCCAATCTATTTTGGGTGATACCATATGAATAAACTATTCAGCAAGCTTTGTGCTCCCTTTACATATAAAACAAGTCATCTGTAAAGTTAGAATAACACTTCCTAATTTTTGTAAAACTCATGTATGTAAATATATTTTATTTCATAGAGGCCAGTCACCAGGTTGGCACATGACTGGGGCAAAAAGACCACCACTGTCTGTCTAACTGGCTTTTGCAATACTTAATAAAAAAAAGAAAAAAAAAAGTAAAAATAAATTAAAAAAATATGTATCAACTGCAGAACTGCTCAAAACATGCTTCAGAACTGTCATACCAAATGTAAGTTGCTGCAACAGTGAATACACTCGAACATCTACATTTATGGTAAGTATACACAACTGCACTATGTTCTTCGTGTTTCACTGTTGCAGTCATCACACTTGGGTGGATTCCCAAAGCTGAAGAAGAGTGGAGGCAGTCAAGAAGTGTTAGGGCTGGCTAGAATGCCCTGCAGGATTGCTGTTGCAAAGCCTGCCCTAGATTTGGAGAACATAGGCAAATGGTAGTGCTTGGTGAAAGTGGGTACTGAACTTCAGGTAGTAGCTTCCAGGATGTCCCTGATAGGGACTCCTCTGAGAAATGCTGTAGAGGTAGATGTTGCCCTAGTGGAATGTGTTCTGACCCCCTGTGGGGTTGGTTTCCCATGGTGCTTGTAGCAGAAATGGATGAAATGTGCTATCCTTTTAGATATTGTTTGCTTAGAAATGGCTTTGCCCTCTGCCCCTGTTGCAAAGCTGACTAATAACTGGTCTGATTTTCTGAAGGCCTTAGTTCTATCCAGGTAAAATCCTGAGCTGTCTGTGCACATCCAAGGAGTGCAAGATCCTTTCCCCTTTATTCTGAGGATTAGGGAAAAAGGTTGGCTAATGTATGGATTGATTGAGGGCCACAATGGATACTACTTTAGGCATAAAAGAAGGGTTTGTCCTGAGAGAGACCCTGTCAGAATGGAATATAATGAAGGGTTCCACAACCATAAGTGCTTGTAGTTCAGACACTCTTCTAGCTGAAGTGATGGCTAGAAGGAATGCTGTTTTCCAAGAGAGGAATTTTAAGTCTGCTGATGCTGCAGGCTCAAAGGGTGGACGTGTGAGCTTTTCCAGTACAAAGTTAAGGTCCCAAGCAGGGGTGGATGCTCTCCTTGGTGGCCTTAAGTTGTTTGCCCCTCCGAGGAACTGTTTGATAAGAAGGTGCGAGAAGAGAGGTCGCTCAGTGATGTAATGAGCCAAAATGGCTGAGGCATGTATCTTAATGGAAGAGAAGGACAGGCCTTTGTGGAGTAGACCTGCTAAGTAATCCAGAATTAAAGGCAGGGAGGGGCAGAGTTGTGTCCTCTCCTTTAGATAGGCTCCAGGAGCAGTATCTTTTCCACTTATCCGCATAGGATTCCCTTGGACTGGGTCTTCTGGCTTCAAGAATGACGTCCAGCACCTGTTTGCTTAGAACTGCTGGGACAGGATTCAAGGGATAAGCCAGACTGCAAGATTTAGGGTTTGCAGTTGCAGATGTAAAATCTACTCCTGCTCAGAGATCAGGGTAGGGTTCTGGTGTAGATGCCATGGTGGCACCGATGTCAGACTGCACAGTACCAGTGGGTACCAGTGCTGGCGTGGCCAGTCTGGGGCAATCAGAATTGTCCTTGGACTGTCCGGTCTTACTTTGAGTAATACTCTTGACAGAAGGGGCAGAGGTGGGAATACATAAATTGAGAGATTTACCCACTGAAAGGATAGGGCATCCACTTTCCAGGCCCTGCTGTGAGGGTTCCTGGTGCAGAATCTGCTGAGCTGGTGGTTGTAGGGGGAGGCAAAAAGGTCCACCTCTGGGGTCCCCCATTTCTGAATCAGAAGATTGAAGGTGCTGGGCTCTAACTGCCACTCATGTGGGTCTAGGAGATTTCTGCTTAAGTCGTCTGCCAGTGAATTTTGTTTGCCTGGCAGGAATTGAGCTTGCAGATGGACTTGCATGTCCAATGCCATGTTCCACAGAGCTATGGCTAGACTGCAGAGTGGGTAGGAATGGGTTCTCCCCTGCTTGTTGATGTACCACATAACTGTTGTGTTGTCTGTTTTTATTAGAGGAAAGAGAAGGGATATGAAAGCTGTCAGGGCATTCTGCACAGCTAGCATCTCTTTTTGGTTGATGTGCAGATGAATTTGACTTGGGGCTCCAGTGGCCCTGAATGCATTTGCCGTCCATGTGTGCTCCTCAGGCATAGTCGGATACATCTGTGGTTAGGGCCTGGATGGTGTGGGGTTGAGTAAAGGGCAGTCCCTTGGTGTGGTTGCATGCTTCTGCCCACCAAAGGAACTCTGTCCTTAGACAGGGTATGATAGAAATGACTGTTTCTAGGTCCTGAGAATGTTGGCACCAAAGACGTTTCCTCATATGCATTCTTGCATATGGAATTAGCAGTATACATGAGGCCATGAACTCTAGGGCCTGCAGTATTTTTCTTGCAGATAGCTGGGTTCTTGTGGCCATTTGTTTGAAGTAGGCTGTCAGATAGACTTGTTTTTCTGAAGTGAGGGATGTCATCTGGGATGTTGTGTCCAAGCTTGCTCCCAGGAATACAATCTTTTGACTGGGTACCAGTTATGATTTCTTTTCGTTGATGGCGTACCCCGGGGAAGTGAGAAGGTTTTTCACAAATGTCAGATGCTGCAACAGCAATTCCTGACTGTCTGCCTGAATCAGGCAGTCATCTAAGTACGGGTAAATCTGGATATTTCTCTGCCTGCAGTATGCAATGGCTGGAGCCAGGCATTTTGTGAATACTATGGGCACAGTGGATAATCCAAAAGGAAGTGCAGACAACTGATAATGCATACATCTGGCCCTGAAAAGTAGATATTTCCTGCATGACTCACTTATAGGGATGTGCAGATAGGCTTCTTATAAGTCTAGGGTGACTAACCAGGCATCCTTGGCTAGCATAGGTAGAAGCTGTTGCAGGGTAAGCACTTCGAATTTTGGTACCACCAGAAAGGTGTTGAGAACTGAAAGATCCAGGATTGGACACAAAGAGCCCTCTTTTCTGGGTACCAGGAAGAGTATGGAATAGAATCCTTGACCTATCTGTTCCACTGGAAGTGGTTGAATAGCTCTGATGGAGATCAGGGATAGAACTTGGTTTTGAGCCTCTGCCCACTGATTTGGAGGAAGGTCTGGAAACCCTCTTGTGGTTGGCAGTAAGTGGAAGTAAAATTTGTACCCCTGGAATACAATGTTGAGGACCTATCGGTCTTGTGTGATGGACATCCAGTTTTTTGCATGAAGGGCAAGTTTAACTCCTAGGGGCACAAGCAATTGGGCAGAGGTGGGGAGTGGATTAGAGAAGTCATTGTGAGTTTTTTTTCTGTAAGGAGGTGGCTTACCACTCCCTGCTTTGGGGGTAGGGGGCAATCCATTGCTTAGATCTCTGCATACCCTGAGACTGTAGTCTGGGTGGTCTGTTTCCCCTGGGTCTGGTTTGAGATGGCCAGGTGGGGGCTGGAAAGCACCAGTGTTTGGAAGGGCAATGCCTACTGAATCTAGGGGGTTGCACTTCTAAGAATTCTTTAACAGTCTGCATAGACTTAGCTTTTTCTTCCATCTTTTTAAGAATCTCTTCTGCTTTGGTGTCGAAGAAACTGTCCTTTGTTCAAAGGAGCATCTAGTAACTTTGATTTGACATGGTCTGGCAAGGTCTGCTCCTTGAGCCAAGCATGTCTTCTCAATACAGAACCAGTGACTGCTGCCCGGCAAGATGCTTCTAGGGCATCAAAGCCACAATGAAAAGTATGCTTGCTGACTTGGCTTGCAGAGTGCATAAGCTCCTGCAATTCCTTATTTTCTGCACAGTCTGTAAAGGTGGTTACTTTTTGTTTAATAAGTTCCATAACATGTTGCTGGTGCTTCAGCATGTGAAACTGACAATTCAATGCCCTAACAGCAAGAGTAGCAGAGATATATACCCTTCTTACCCCATCTGTCCAAAGCTCTGGAATCACTTTCCAAGGGGGTGGGACTCTTGGCTATAGATCCCTTGATACCTTTAAGCCCCTGGGAAATGATCTCCGGGTCAGCAGTAAGATTCTTGAAAATAAATTTGTGAGTGTCAGGTACTCTGTAGTACCTGTCTGGTTTCCTAAGGGAAGCAGGTAAAGTATCAGAAATGAGAATGGATTCCATAAAATCATCATCAACTTCCAGGACAGGAAGTATTGCTAAAGGCCTGTGCTGTGGCAAATCTAGGAATTCTCTTAAGTCTCTTTTTGGACTGAGGATAGTCTTGGTATTATCAGTGGAAATGCTCTCTTAAAATATGTAAGGTTTCACCAAAAGAAAGATCCTCTGGAGGAGAGGCAGTGGGAATGGAATCCTCTGCATCTGAATCCTTATAAGCAGATAAGGGCATGTCTTTATAATCAGATACCTCAGAGTCATTGGACTCCTGGTCTGTTGAAGCTACAGGGGACTGGTCTCTTTTCCTCTTAGCAGAGGAAGGCTGATTTCCCCTAATCAGCATAATAAGGTTTTCTGCCATTCTAAGCATTTGTCGTTGTTGCATGGGAGGAGGTGTATGTGCTTTGGTCATCGATTTTCTAGGCGTAACGCATATTCTTGGCCTAAGAAACTCAGTAGTTTTAGATAAAGAAGCTGTCGGTTTCAGTCAAACATCGGTAGTGCGAAGAACTGCCTCAGAAGCCGGTGCCTGCACAGAAGCTCCGGACCCATCCAAGGTAGAGACATCCGCAGGTTTCATAGTCAAAGAACAGTCTCACGGCATACCAAATGGGTTTTGGTAGAGGCCTGAGAATCCATAGAAGGGGGCATCAGGGGCTGCGAAAGAACCTCCCTGAGTACCGGCAAACTGGTGACTAGCTTAACGGAAGCGTCGTCGGCAGCTTTGGACCTATGCTGTCTGTTTCTGTCTTTATCCTTACATTTTTTTTTGGAATATCGGTAGTCGGATGGCTTACTGAAGCAATTTCAGAATATGGAGATCGAGAGCAAAAGTATTTAGTGACAATGAGAGCCCAACGATGAATGGTTCGGGCATTGAACAAGGCACAAAACTGACAGCGAAGTTTGTTATGGTCTGGCCCTACACAGGTGATGCAGTAAGAATGAAAATCTGCGTGTAGTATTTGCTTTCCACAAGCAAGACAATTGTTAACTTTCTGACATTGGTTAGAGCAAGAAAAAAGGATCCCCAATGGGGTACTTAGCTTTAGAAGACTTCAGGATTATTCAATTTGTAAACGAAAATTCAGGTAGCAGCCGACCGGCATTTGCGAACTGCTTCTGCTTTGGGCTCCTCAGCAAGAAAGACTGATGTAATGGTGTCGGCTGCCTGTTTTTATACCCCTGACAACCTGTAGTCAGTCCTGGAGTGACAAAAACCGACCAGAAATACTAAGTCTCTGGTATTTGGGCCGACTGAGGGCTACCTGCAGGCAGATAACCCAAGTGTGATGGCTGCATCAGTGAAACACAAAGAACATCAAAGGTCTGCATTCACTTCAGGTTCACAGGGTGAAGTGGGTAAGCTTCTGTAAAATGAAGTAAAGGTCCCACTGAGGGACCAGTTGGTCTGTCTGTGGGCTTCAGGTAAAAAGCACCTTTAAGAAATACTATACTTACCCTGAAGTGATGCAGTCTAGATGCCCAAATGGAAATCTGGGGTTGGTGCCAAATGTACCTTTGTAGAAGAGTAGTTAAGGACTTCACAGAAGAGCCCCCCCCCCCCCAACACTAATACCTTATCCATGTTGGTCAAATTTAGAATTTGAGAAGTCAAGTTAACAGAATCAGGACACTGATGTCTCTGTGATGTCTGCTAGGTGGGTGAGTCACTAATCCTCTGAATGAAATGAGATGAAGGTGCCCATCTATAATGTGCAGGGTCAGAAGTGGCAAACTCAGCTGGTACAGCTTGATGGGTACTATCAAAATAATTCATTATTTTTTTTCTGCCCTGCTTACCACTCATCGGTTTCTAAGTTCCCCTATTGTTCTCTGTTCTAAAGCCAAAGAGAGGAACCCTAAGTAAGCGACTTTTTTAGAGGTTGCCTGAATGAGTTTAACAGCATCTATCACTCCACTGGTGACATTGTCTTGAGGCCAACAATGCAATCATAACTGATGTTGGCTACTCTGCATTTTACTGAATTAATGGTCTGCAGGGTGACATTTCTACTCTGCTCTTTCATATCTTTGAGGTGTTTACTGACACTATCAAATAGGAGGGGAGTTGACCTGGAAAAACAAAGTCTAAAATGTTACCTTGGTATCCTCCGAGAGGTCTGTCAGAGTGAGATAAGCATGATGGTACACTGCTTTGTTTAAACACTCAGATAATGAAGTCTGTTTTTTGGGTCTACAACCAAACAGGTCAACCCCTGGGTGGGAAAAGGTCCCATCTGCCTTCCTGGGCTCTAAGGCTAGCATTTTGGACTGTCCCAGGCTGCAATGAAGGCATCCTTTAAGATGTCCACCAAGGGTGGGAAAACCTAGAAGGAATAGGGAGCAGGCCTAGACTGTTGTAGTACTGGTGAGGCATGGACATGCATAAGTTATGTAAAAGACACCCCACTATTTTTCTACATATCCTTGGTATTACGTAAGATAATTGGAGTTTCAGCCTATAAAGGGCGAGTTAGTGCAATGTAGGAGTGCAAAGCCTCCTTGTCCACCCTTATTTCTGTGTGCTAACCCTAACCCTACCCCAAATCCCAATTCTACACATTACATTACTAATAACCCTTTCCCTAACAGTACCCACTATGCAAACAAAATGTGGCTGAAAGTTAAAGTTGCTTGTAGGTTTTTGTTACTCCACTGATCACAAAAGGAGTGTGATGCTGATGTGTTGGAATCAGTGTAATGTGTACTAATGTTACCACACATCGACAGTTAGTACTTAGAAACGCACACACACCAGTATGGTCTGTTCTTGTTATTTTCATACAGCCCATAGCCCTCTACTACAGGAGGTTTAAAGTCTAACACAGAAAAGACTCCAGCTTGACTAACTCTTTCTTGTAGTTTTTATTGAATGGTTTGCCTGCATGCCCTATTTATCTCCTGATTTATACATACATACATACGTACACATACATATGTGTATATATCTCCAAGTCCCTAGCAAGTGATCTGCAATACCATGGTGTTTGCATCAGGATCCATACCTTAAAACAGAAAAAGCTGTTGCCTCAACCTAGGGGGGACAGTCTTGGCAAACACCACACTGTGAAAGCAATGCCTTCTCAACCACCGATGGATAACAACAATGACTTTTATCCTTGAACTTTGCTACAAGGCTTGTAATCCGTGAGAATGGCAGAACAGAAATCAGGAACCTGCCATGCAAATAATGGAAAATACATTCAGCAATGCCTCCCCTTTCCGTTATACACTCTCAAAGACAGTGAATAAGGTGATTTCAAAGATGCCACACTTCCAGAAGACCAAGGACAGAAACATCAGCTTCTGAATCTGCAGCAGCAGGAAAGAGATGGAGGATATGGTCTGAGTCTGTCCACTCATTTACTTCACTAAGAATGTGGACTGCTAAAAGTAATGCTCCTATATATGGTCTACTGCCAGATGAGTACCCCCCTATGCCTACGGAGATTTCACAAGGCAGACTGGCTGTCTGACCATATAAGGAAATACGTCAGAAGCAACTTTACTTCCATGGCCTTCAGTGGCAGGATAACCACCAATAGCTCCAAACTGGATGAATTCTTCAGGGGGGATCTACACTTCAAAAGTACTTTAGTACTTTGCAAAGGTTTTTCAAGCTGCAGTAAACTCAAAGAACCTTACCCCATCAACAGTCCCAGAGAGGAATCAGGAAAGCTGCATTGCCGCTAGTGTGGCCATCTTCTAGGGCAACACAGCCAAGACTAGATGATGCCGCAACATCTTCCTTGGACAGAAGTTGACAGCTTCCTTTTTTGATCTTTGCCACTATGATACACTTGTGTGCCAAAAATAAGATGTTTTAGTTGGTCATTTCACCTGCTATCCTACAAGTCTGTAATGACTGCCACTCCTTATATGGCTTAAGATGAACCAAGTGAATACATTCATATAGATAACCAAACCTCAGAACACTGACCGAAAACTTTCCACTTCTCAAATATGTTTTTAGTCACTTCTATTATACACACAGTTAAGTTCCCACACAGTTTACTTCATTTTTAATTTGTATTTACTTTGTGGTTACTGCACATGGAAATCATTTCACTTTAGTAAGCTAGTTTATTACTACTGAAGAACTTGTGTTTTATGGTATGTGCTCTCACGCACTCAAACAGAACACAGCATTTTAGTTACACTTGTCAGTACATTATCCAGATCATGTACAGTCAAAGTAAGTAACACTTAAACAATTTGCAGTTCCCCCTCCTCCCTCAATAACAATTTACTTAATTTCTACAAACTGACAGTAATACAGAACACAATGAAGTACATAACTGTAACAAAACCCAGTACACACAGACTTATTGGCATTTGTTATTTACCCCTCACTACAGCCAAA